>NW_019154097.1:38693275-38730636 GCF_002288905.1 Enhydra lutris kenyoni
TTCACGTGACGGAGCTTTGGGGACCCACGGGCACTGGTTTCCATAGGGGTCACTGTGGGATGTAACGGGGCTCCAGGCCTCTCTGGGAGGGGTGGTGGTCTTCCCGGCAACCGGATTCTGGGGGTGGCGGCTTTCTGTCCTGTTGCCCGTCGGGTCTCCTCTTCCCAGGCCTTTCCCCTGGGGGCTCTTCCTACAGGCCCCGCAGCTCACCGGGACTTTGCAGCTCACAGGGAACATTTACGGAGCACCTACTGCCTGTGATCCACTGGCCCTCAGGGCGAATGAAAGATGGGGGAGGCCCGACAGCTCCTTCCAGGAGCTCAGAGTCTGGGGTCCGCCAAGGGGAGCCACGGTCAGCTCTGCGGGGGGTTGGAGGAACTCGGCCACGGCCTTCCATGCTGCAGGCAGGGCGGTGGTGGGCGGGAGGCTTCACCTGGGGTGCCAGACAGTCGCAGAGGGGGGCCAGAGAGAGCGTGACGTTTGGCTCCAGAAGGTTCTGCTTGGCCGCAGCGCCGGGACGGGATCGGAGGCCACAGTCGGCAGTCCGGGAGGCTGAGGCTGGGGAGGACACGGATGTGTTCACCCCAGCAGGAAAACTGTTCAGGCCCACGCCTGGGGAAGGGAGAGAAGCTCCGGGCTCTGGGGTGCCCTGATGTCAGGCTCGGACAGTGGGGGAGCTGGTGGGGCTTGTTCAGATTCGCCCTTGGGGCTCAAGGTCTGCTGTTGGCCAGCGGCCCGGGAAGGCCCAGCTCCCCCAGCGGTCTGTCCGGAATCTGCCCTGCCCGGGGGCTGGGGCGACGACGTTTCAGCCCCACCCCGTTGTTCTCCGTCTGGCTCTGGGTTTCCTGCTTTTTTTCCGGTCTCTGTAGCTGACCATGTCACTGTCTAGGCTGGACTGGGGGTTGAGGGGCTGGCCCTGGTCTCGGTGGGACAAACTCCGCAGGCCTCTGCGGGGCCACGGCAGACAGACGCCTCCCCTAGCATGGGGCTCCATTGCAGACTCTCCCTGAGCACGACCTTCTCGATCACTAAGGGCTTTGCCTCCACAAGCGCATGGTTTATTCGGGTTGTAAACAGGTGTCCTCATTTCTCGGAAGCGCGTGGCCGGCACGGCAGAATCCGGCTCCCTGGGGAAGTGCGGGTCCCCGGCCTGATTCATCTCCAGGTAACACGGCGGCCTTTGCAAAGACCCAGCAAGACTGCCGCAAAACCCAGAATAGTCGTGTGGGTTATTTTTAAGTGATTTTTGCTTGTGGAAAGAGTGGTTTTTCTTAAAAAGGGCTCTGCTTCGATCGATTTCTCTGAGACCATTTTATTGCTACCGATGCAGTAAAGCTTTAATCAGGAAGCAGCGCCGCAGCGGGTTCCGGGGAGGGTAACCTGCCAGCCTCGTCGGTGTCTCAGCCAGGAGCGTTTGCCGGGACCCCGGGGGCCGCACGTGACCCAGCTGCCCGGTGTCTCGTTCTCAAGGCCCGAGCTCGGGTGGGGCAGACCCCAAGACTGAGCCCTGGGCTGTCAGAGCACGGGGCACCCTTGTTGGACACCGTGTTGGTGTCAGAGACCTGGGATGCCCCTTACCCTGTCCTCCGCTTCCGAGAGCCACCAGGGCCTGTGTTGGAGGTGGTGCATAGCTGGGAGGAGAAAGGGGACCGCGATTGTGTGCCGTGTCCCTTGCGGGGATCTGGGCTCTGCCTTCTGCTCCAGGACCCTGGAGGGTCATGGCCTGTCCCTGTGTGGTTTGTGCTTTCCGCAGGCCCTGGTGTGGATGGGACCAGAGACACACGTGGGTACAGATTGAAGGTTCGCGGGTCCGTTTGCGGCCTGGAGGACACTGCACATGGCTGGTGTCGCCGGCGTCCCCATGGAGCTGGGGCCGTCACCCTCCTCTCCGCCCAGGAGCCTGATGTCACTGCCACGCCTGCCCCCGAGGCTTTCCGCCCACGCTCCTTCACGTGTGCCGAGGCGCAGACCGTCACCGCGTCCCGACCGCTGTGAAATCAGCGTGGGCCTCGGGGCCTCACAGGGACAGGTGTGTCAGACCCTGGGGTCCGCTCTGCTCCCCGAGTGTGAACCCACCAGGAAGGACCTCAGGTGCCGGGAAGCACGGGGAACACCTGGCCGGCGGGCCCAGCCTGCGCCATGACCTTGAGGCCGGCAGGGCGTCTTTAGTAAACCAGGAATGGAAGTGGAGACCCCCCCAAAAATCACAAACGACGATTTCTAGAAAACTGTTTAAGGAATTAATTGACCCAGCAGCACTCATCCCAGACCGACCTCAGTTTCCTCCTTGTTGGTAAAATCATCCCTGAGATGGTGGGGTTTCTGGTTCTCGGGAGCCTTGCAGGGTCGGGGTGGAGACCTCTCCTGCCAGTGACTGGAGAGAGATGAGAGGTGGGGCCTGGGCAGGCATCACCGGCCACCCCAGCCTGCAACCCCCAACCTGTGGCCCCCTCGGGCAGCCCAGGCACCCTGGGGGGTAGTGAGTGTGGGGGACAGAGCCGCTCTGCACCCAGCCGCTGGGCCCTGGTTGGTTCCTTGCTCTTCATTGCTCTCTCTGTGCCCATCCATGAGTTCTGGAGCCTCTGCTCCCATGGAGAGCCCCCTCTTCTCCCCTTCCCTCCCTCCCCCGAGCAGTGAATGTGGCTTTGGTGTCCTGAGTGTGGGGTCTGGGGACGGGGCTGGGGCACTCGCTCTCTTGGTGCCTCCCATCCCAGGTAGTCGGAGGTCTGGCCAGAGCGGAGAGGGCGTTCCAGACTGTGGGGCCCCAGACACCAGCCTTCTTCCACCCAGGTTCTCATCGAGGGGAGCTGGACTGTCCATGAGAGCACCCCATTTCTCCTGTGCTGCCCTTGGCCTTTCAGGCACAGACAGACCTTTAGCCCTCTGTGGAGGGTTCCAGATTTGGTCCTGGGCCCGGCCCTTCTGAAGAGCAGCCCTGGGAAGGGCAGGGAGGACCCCTGCATGCGGCTGCTCAGCGGCCGTGTGGATCAGTGATGTCTGCCGGGGGAGTGGGCGATGGAGGGGGACACGCTCGCCTTAGATAGATTAGTGATGTCTGCCGGGGGCGTGGGCGATGGAGGGGGACAGCTCACCTTAGATAGATTAGTGATGTCTGCCGGGGGCGTGGGCGATGGAGCGGAACCCTCTGCTTACGTGCCTTTCCTGGAGCACGCATCTGCAGTCAGCCTTGGAACGGCCCGGGGTACCCAGCCGCGTGACTGCTCCCCTTCTCCAAGCACCTGCTGCTTCCCCCTTCTTGGGCTCCTCCAGGGTGGCTCAAGCACCGCCCCCCCATGACCTCCCCTGCCTGCTGCTCCCAGCTCTCAGCTGGTATTGGCCCTGGGGGCTTTTCACGCTCTGGCCTGGCAAGGTCGGGGCTTGGCTCAGTGCAGCCATGAGGGAGCTGCCACTAGCCTCCCTTGCCCTGGATCTGAGACTCCTCTCTGGGTCCAGGACCCCTTTTTCAGAGTCTGGGACCCTGAATCTGGACCTGGATCTGGACCCCGTCTCTGTCACCCGAGATGCCTTCTTCCTGGTCCCGGACTCCTTTACTGAACGGAGGGTGTGTAGTTGGGTGACAAAGCGCCACGGGCCTGGGCTGGCAGAAGGTCCCACGGAGTAAGCTATCTGGAGAGAGGAAAGTGCCTCGCCCTGACTGAGGGGCACTCCCTGTTCTGTGACTGTTGGTGTCGGCCGCCTGCTCGAGAGGAGGGAAGCGAAGGCACTTAGCTTCCCCTTTCCTCTCCGACCCCCGCTTGGTTTCCTGGCTTGAGGAAGCACTTGGCGGTGCTGGTACTTGGGAGACAGGATTTGGGGAGAAGCCCCCTGAGCAAGCCTCCCGGGTGAGCGGCTGCCCGCCCCGAGCCCCTGGGCCCCCGGCCTTGGCTCAGAGGTGGAGGCCTCTCCAGGGACCCGGGGAGGCGGGGAAGGACGGCTCAGTCTTTCGTGGTTAGCGTTTTAGCGGCCAGATGATGAAACTGGAACGTTCTGGGCCTGGGAGGGGCGGCTCTGGCGTCCCCGAGCACCAGCGACAGGGTGTGTGGGAGCAGACCCCGTCTCCCTGGGGCGGCTGGCTTTGTGAGTCTTCCCTGTGACCCTGGAGCCGTGAGCGGCATTTCCCAGGAAGGACGGGCCCCCCGGTGTTGGCCGGGCCGTGCCACCTTGAAGGCATCAGGGCACAATCCCTCCCAGTCGGCGTCCAGGGGCCCCAGGCGTCCCGTGGCTTGAGACCCCACAAGCCAGTGTCTGCCTCCATCTTGCCTTCTCTGCCCTGTGTGTCTCCACCAGCCTCTGACCGCTGGGGCTTGCCTCTGGGTCCCCGTGCCCTGGGCCGCCCCGGGCCACCCTGTGGCTCTGTAGCCGGCGGCCCTCCCGGCCCTCCCCGCCCTCCCCACCCCGCGCCGCTCCGCGGCACTCTCACTTCCCTCGGCCGCCCCCCTGCTCTCGAAAATAACACCCGGGTGGGCGGCACCCCGCAGGCCCAGCCCAGGAGCCCGGCTTGAACCATCTCTTCCCACGGGGGTGGGCTTGGGGTACGTGCCTTCGGGGCGCCCTTGTGCCTGGCTCCGCGCGGGGCCTGGCGGCCGTTGGCGTGATGGCGGTGGGTGAGGGAGGCGTGAGCGAACACAGGACGGAGGGGGACCGGGCCGGGCGCTTCCCGGGGTGCCCGTCTGCCCGACCACTCTCGCTTGGAGGCGGTCGCTGCCCCAGGCTGTGCGGTGGCGACTGTCAGGCACGGGGGCTCCACCAGGAAGCCCCTGTAGCGACTCGGAGCCTTGGGCTCCCTTGCAGGAAGGGCCTCGGTGGGGCAGAGTCGTTCGCTGTTGTGTGACGGTGATGGTGAAACTGTGGGAATGTCCCCAAGGCCCAGCGGTGGGGCATCGTGGAGCGTGCATGCAGGCCTGGCCCGGGGAGAGTCCCAGACGCCCGGTGTGGGGTACCACGCCGCCCCCAAGGAAGGGCCAGGGCCCAGAGCTGTGCGCTATTCCCAGCAGTCCCATTTTGTAACAATGAAAATACAGGGTCGAGAGTGTGGATGGCAGAAAGGCCTCACGGGGTAAGTGGTGCTATAGGGCTGGAGCTCATGTGGGCTTTTATTTTATTCCAGATTTCCCCCTTACCCAGGAGAGACTGTTCCCATTTTGGGAGAAAAGGCCAAGAGCCAAGCTTTGCCCCTGGAGTGCCGTCCCAGGCACCTTTCCTTCCGCTGCAGTCGGGCGGACCCCGCGTGCGGCTGGCCCTGGTTGGGGGGCCTCGGTTTCCCCTTGGTGAGATGGTTGGTGCTGGTTATCCTAGCCCCAAGAGGCTCCTGGGTTCTGGGTGCCGTGGGCAGGTGAGCCGCCACGTCCGCTGCCTGCCCTCGCCGGGCACCCTGAGCGGGTGGGGCAGGGTGGGGCGTGGCAGGAGCTCGGCTGCCTGCCGCCCGAAAGGCCAGCCCGGGCTCAGCTTTCCCGTGTGGGGACAGCTGGGGGCGTGCCCGCCCCGGCCCCCCAGGCCTCCCCTGCTTGGCTCCCGCCCGACTGGGGGCGGAGGGTGAGTCTGCAGCTGCGAACATTCCTGACCCCGGTTCAGGGGAGAGAGCCCAGCTGCTCCTGGCAGACAATGGAGCCCCTGCTCCCTGCTCCCTGTGCCCCCTCGGGGCTCTGGCCTGGGGCTGGCGCGGCTGGAATTTCCAGAAAGTGCAGCTTCTCGGGTGGAGAAGAAGAAGGGAAGTCTGCGCTGGCCTCCCAGCTGCTATTAATGCATTCACAAGACGCGTGTCTCCCAAAGCCAGCCCAGAGGGGAGGTAGCTCTTAAAGAAATCCTAAACATCATGCCCTATCGTTGGAAAAACGGAAAGAAGAGACCATTTAGGGCAGTTCCTGGACTCCCACCCCGGGCAGGCCCATGTCATGGGGACTTTGAGGCCCCCAGGTCCCCTGTCTCCGTCGGAGGCTGGTTTTGCTGCTCCTGAGACAGCCGAGACCCTCCTGTGGGGCCTGGGACAGGGAGGGACTGGTCGGGGTTCCAGATTCGTCAGTGACCCACGTGGCGGGGGCGCAGGGGCAGGTCCTGGCAAGCCATCCGTGTTTTTATCGTGGTGAAATAAAGAGCTGGAGGTTTACCATCTTAGGCATTTTTAAGGGCACGGCCCCCCCATCTGACTCCAGAATGTGTTCCTCTCGCAGAACTGGGGTGCGCACCCGCTCAGCGAACCCTGCGCCCCTCCCTCCAGCCCTGGCGTCCACCGCTCTCTCTGTTCCCGTGAATCTGACTTTTCCGGGGCCTCGTGGGAGCCGGTCCTGCAATGCCGCATCCTCTCGGGTCTGTTTCCGCTCAGCGTCGCGTCCTGCAGGCCTGTCCACGTCCGGGCAGGGCTCAGGATTTCCTTCCCTTTAAGGCTGAGTAACGGGCTGCTGTGGCCAAACCACGCTTTGTTTGTCCACGTCCGCGGACGGGTGGGCTGCTCCTGTCTCGCTGCGGTGAGCACGGCCGAGCTCTTGTCTCTTTGAGCTGCTTTCGCTGCTGTGGGGGAACAGTGGACACGGAGTGGCCGGGTCACGTGGCAATACCGTGGTCGCTATTTCCAGGGGATGCTGCGGCACCGCTCTGCACCGGGGTGCTTGCCCACGCGCGTGTTCCGTGTGGTCAGTAGTCGCCCTCTAGGCGGGGTGGGGTGGGGGTTTTGTTCAAAGCCATGTCGAAGCTGCAGGACCCCTCCCTCCCCCTCTCCCGGAGGTCTCTGTCCCCGAGACCCAGGGACCGCAGTCAGGCTCTCCAAATGGGGAAACCAAGGCTTTGAGGGGCGCAGAGACTTATCCAGGGTCCCCAGCGAGCTGTGCGCCAAAAGAAAGTGCGTGTCCGGTGTCTTTCTGTCCCCAGGCTGCAGGGTGGTGATGATGGGGCGGGAGAGACAGGTCCTGATTCTGGAGCGTTCCCGCGCGCATTTTCCCTGGACGGAGAGCAGCTGCTACAGCTCCTGCCTGAGGTCATGGCCGGTCCCTCGGAGTCTGGCGGGGGCCTGTGGGTGGCAGCAGTCAGTGTGGGAACAGAAGTCGGGAGAGAAGTGACTTCAGAAGGCACAGCTGAGGTTTCACATGTAAAGGGCGTCCCTCCCTCAAGGGAGACTGGGGAGTGGGGGGGCACCCAGTGTTGGCATCGGGAGTTGGACCCTCTCCCTGGCTTCTTCATGGAGAGGTGGCTCCCTGTGGGGTCCCTCCTGCCTGGGGATGACACGTGGACATTTGGGGCATGGGTGAGATTTGATTGTGTGAAGCCCCTGAAGGGACCGGGGCTCCTGACAGGCTGAGAGCCCACGATGGTAGTTCAGAGAAGCAGGGACTCCGCGACCCCCCACACCGGGGAGCTGGCGTCTTCCCTGCAGACGGAGCCTGGGAGGGTCCCTGGCCCCTGCTGCCGGGGCTGGCGGAGCCTCCTGGGTTCTCCAGCTGCTCCCTTCTCTCTTCTCACCGAGCTCAGCTGGTGTTTGTGGCTTACAGACCGCGGTCTCGTAAGAGCGTTTAAACGCAGAAGGAACGTGTGCCCATCTTATCCTCCACCTGCTTCGACTTCAGACCACGTTTCCCCGAGTCCTTGTCCACCTGCAGACCTGCTCGGCTCACACACACACGCACGCCCCCTCGTGCCCCCCACGTGGAGCACGTCCCACTCACTGTCGCTGTGCGGTAGATGAGGGGCGGTAAGTTCAGCCGCCTCTACAGCCCGCCCTGCTGCTCCCGCTCCGGGCACTTGGGGTCCTGGCTCATGGCCCCTGCAGAGCGAGAGGCGGCCCCCGAAAGGCCTCTCCCCAGTTTGGGTGCTGTGTGGACGCTGCCCCTGGTGGGGCCTTGCTGGCTGTCTGGGTGGTCCCCCCTGGCCCCCACGGCGACAGAGTTGACTCAGTAGGCTCAACGGTGCACGTGAGGATGGGTGGACGGCCGGGCGGATGGACGGATGGATGTCAGCTTTGCGTGTGGGGGGAAGTGGCAGTCCCCAGGGATCCCAGCTCCTCTCAGGAACCCCCGGGAGCTGTGGGATGGCAACGGAGCAGGACACCTGACCCTTGTTGCGGTGATGTGTGTCCGCCCGAGGGTTCCCCGTGAGCATCCGTGTGCTGCCCTGAGGGACTGAGGGACGCTCTCGGCTGCCCTGCTGGCAGGTGGAGGATGATGCCTTATGTCCCTTGGTGTCCCTAAGGCGATGGGACCTCGAAGGGCCGTCTGTGAGGCATGGGGTTGCCGCACGTGGGAGTTTGCTCGCAGGAGCAGGTGGTGGGTGAGTGAGAGGGGGTCTCGGTGGGTGAGTGAGAGGGGGTCTCGGTGGGGGGGGGAGGGGCTTTCACAGAGCGTGGGGGAGAGGGGGATGGACACTTGGGGCTGGGGAGCCACAGGCCTGCTTTGGTCCCCTGATTTTGGGGTGCTCGATCTGGGCACCCTCCTGTAGCAACATGGACCCAGCCACTGGATGGGGGTTTGGAGGCCTCAGGCGTGCCCTTAACCTGGAGCTAGGGTCCTGGGGGCAGGGGTCCCTGGAGGGTGTGGCGGGGGGAAGGCTCAGATCTGAGCCCCAGTTTCTCTGCCTGAAAGCTGGCTGGGTTTGCTTGAGCCCCACACCCCAATTCAGGGGTGTCAGGAGCTGGACCAGGCACCATGATGTTCAGAAGGAGGAGGCACATCCCACCGGAGCCCTGAGTCAAAGTTGGGGGCCCAGGTGCCAGCTGTGGGATGCAGGGGTCCCACCTGAGTGGGGGTCGTGAGGGCACCTGTGGGAGACAGAACTCTTGCCTTAGTGTCTCATCAAAGCCCACGTCATCCCTCCATCCCTCCATCCCTCCATCCGTCCATCCTGCAGATCTTTGCTGATGGCCTGTGGGGGCCACGCCTGTCGTGGTGAGGTCATGGAGCGGTTCAGGGCGTGAGGGCTTCCTCGGCCTGGCAGGCGACCTGGGGTTGCCGTGGTAAACGACCACACTGGGGTCCGCAACAACACTCGGCCAACTGCGGAGCCCGGAGCTCTGAGATCCAGCCGTCATCTGGGCCGGGCTCCCTCCTGGGGCCCTGGGGAGGGTCCTGCCCGCCTCTCCCAGCTCCTGGTGGCCCAGTGCCCTTGGCTCGGGGCAGTGTCCCTCCCATCCCTGCTCTGTCCTCACAAGGCCTCTCTTCTTCCTGTGACTCTGCCTCCGCTGCGGCTCCTATAAGGGACCCTTGCCGTGGGCTTTAGGGCCACCCCTACCCAGGATGATCTCCCCCTGCGATCCTTAATCACATCCGCTTAGAGCCGTTTTCTGGGTAAGATCACATTCACGGATTTTAGAGGCCAGCACACAGACGTGTCTTTTTGGGAGTCATCTTTCAACCCGCCTACACTTGGTAGGTAACTTCCCCAAGCCTCAGTGTTCTCATCTGTAAAACGGGACCACACCCATGCTTTCCTGACTGTGTTCACGTCAGCTTGAGGTCTGAGTGCGCTCCCTGGTCCGGCACATGGCTTGTCCCTGGCGCTGGCTGCCGTGGGTACCACCCCATCTGACGGAGGGAAACCAAGGCACAGAGAAGCGAAGTGGCGGTCCCTGTGTCCAGGCTGGGCCCCTGGCCATGGGCGTCATGGAGTACACTGACTGTGGGGGGAAGCGGGTGAGTCCGCCCCATTGGGTCTGGGCCCTGCCCAGTGGGTGTCTGCTGCTCCCCCATGTTTGGGGCTTTGTGGGGATCCCCTAGAGCGGAGGCGGGGTGCCCCAGGGGTGCACCCGGCCTGCCCCACCAGGGGCTGTAACTGGGGACCTGCTGGGAGGGGTCTCTCGCAAGAAGGGAGTCCCCCAGAGCCCCCTCCCTCCCCGCGCTGACTCCCCCCAGGGGCTCCCTCGTCCCCCCACCCCCGCCCGCCTGCAGGGGAGGGGGCGGCTCCCCCCTCGCCATCTGCCTTTGGTTGGGAGCATGGAAGAGGCTCTTCGCGGCCTCTCGTGGCGGAAGCTCCCTCCAGCTTCCGTGTGGTTTACCCCCAATGTTCGCAGCCCGGCGGGGACGGGTCGTAATGAGATTCGTGATCGGACGCGAGCGCCGTGTCAGGTGTTGCTGCCCGTTCAAGGACGCGTTTGGGTTTAATTTCTGCAGCAACAGGGAAACGAAAATAGCCCGACGTGTTCCGCTCGGATTGCTCCGGAATCCGGAATCCGCGGCCTACGTTGCGCCGGAGGGAGGAGCTCGCGCTGAGGTTGACCTCCGAGGCCGCTCCTCTGGGCGGAGGGGCAGAGGTGGAGAAAACGGGCGGCCGGACTAGGGCGATGTCACAGGAGGCTGGCGAGCGGGTGTTAGTGGTCTGGGCCGGGCTGCAGGGGAGACAAGACGGGCCGTGGTCCCGGGGTGCGGGAGCGGGACAAGGCGGCCGAGCCCTAATCTCTCTGAGCTGCGCCGGCCGGGGGCAGTGGGATTTGAACCCACAGGTGCTCAGAAGCTAGCTCGGGGAAGATGGCTGGCTGCGCAGGCAAATCCTAGAAAAGCAGTTTCCTGCTGGCTTTGTAGAAAACCTTTGGTGTGACCCTGACCTTGAAGTCTGGATAACTCGGGCCCTGCCTTATCCCTCCGGCTCACACAGGCCATTAGGCGGAGCGACCGGTCTTTTGAGGACTGCTGGGAAAAATTTCCACCCAGGTAGCTGACGGAAATCCCAGATGCTCCCCTCAACAGCTGTGGTTTCTCCAGAGGTCCCCGCTGCACCCCTGTTTGTGTCCTTGAGTCTGGGACCCCAGGGCAGGACCCGGGATACAGCAGGCGCCTATAAGTGTCTGCTGAGTGGATTGAATGGGCGCGAGCTGCCTACCTGCTCCGCGCGGCTTCCAAGCTGGTGCTTTTCCAGGATTCCTTTCCTTGGTGAGCTTCCCCCAAGCCCTGACGAGGAGGTGCCTTCAGGTCAGACAGAGGGTAACCGTCGGCAGCCGTCAGTGGCGCGGCACAGCCTGGCTTTGTTGCCGTCACATGCCTCCTCCTGCTGGGAAGCTCGACTTCCTCACCGATCAGAACCCGCTGCCCACGGCTCAGGGGCTGCCGACAGACAGACCGACCGACCAGCCTGGCGGTTGCTGGGGAGCCCGGTGCACTGGGTTTTGGGGACTTGGTTCGTGCTGGAGCCTGCTGGGAGCCAGAGGTCCCCAAAGCCAGGTGTGTGCAGGAATCGGCCTGGACAGAAGCCAGGAGTGAAACCCCCCAACCTGGGGCTGGACCAGACCACCTGGGTCAGGCTGGGCCCCACCCCTGGCCACCTGTTGAAGTGGGCAGTCCTCGTGCTGTGTTTCCATCGTAAAGTGGGGGTATGTGACAGCTCGGGAACCGTGTTGAGAAGTGAGTCAGACAGGGAGCCTGCAGGCCCAGCGCTGTGCCCGGCGCGGGTCCCGGGGCTGTTCATTGCTGGACAGAGTGGAAGTGCCACCGGGTGATGTCCCAGCACATCTGAGCATGAGAGACATAAGATGCTGGACGCCTGTGCCACATGGGGACGCGAGAGACATTGCGGCCTTGTGGCCTTTCGGTCACTTTGTTCGGTGACACAGCCTAGTGGCTGTGGGTTGGGCCGCCCACTGGCACATGGTGGGCTCCGCATCGCCATGCTGGACGCAACCCGCCCTTGACCTGGGGCGAGGCTGGCCTCCGGTAGACCATCATGACACGCAGGCGGTGCCACTCTCCGCTCCAGAGGGGAGCCTGGCCCTGCACCAAGGCAGTGCAGAGGGGCCCATGGGTGCTACTGGCAAGTGCAGGAGAAGGGGTTGTGCCGACCCCGGGTTCCACCTGCCGGCTCGTTTCCGGAAGAGAAGCTTCAGGAAGTGAGGGCCTCCCCAAGCAGGGACATTGGCTCGTGGGGTCCCCTTGTGCCTCTAGAGCCTTCGTGGGTCCTGGTGGCTTGGGGAAATTTGGGGGCCGTTTGGAGTGTCACCCTTGGGACACCGAGGTGTGCGTCCCAGACAAACCCTCTTTGCCTCAGTCACGAGATACCTAGGTCCTCTGTTGTCCCAGGCATTTGGGACCTGGGGGGGGAGCAGACGGTCTCCCTTTCCGTCCACGGGGTGTCTGGCTAGCCTGTCACCTCCGGGCCACCTGTTTATTTACCCCCAGGACCCCAAGTTGGAAAGATCCGTTCCAGCACGCCGCATCTGTTAAATAATGATGAGGCCATTTTAAAAGGCTTTTGGATCGAGCGTGGCATAAATAAAACAAGAAGTTAATTCATTTTCCCATTTTTTATGGATCAAAGGCATGTCAGCTGCCAGTCACAACGTCTGATCAGGGGCGCGGCCCCGGGTGGTCAGGGTCATTCCAGCGGGGACAGCACCTGGTTTATCACGGGGAAATGCAGCTCTTTGCTGCTCACAGAGACATTTTAGGGACACTCCACAGTGTCCGTGGAAATTTGAATATGGAGGATGCCCCCCCCAGAAAGGCAGAGGTTGTCAAAGGTGGTCCTGCTCTGTGGGTGGCTGGGAGGCGGGAAGCGGATACACCCCATCTCCCCCAGCTCCCGTGGGGACTGTGGTGTCCATGGGTCTCTCTTGAGCAGGGGCACGGGCAGGGTGCTGTACGTTCCCCTGTGGCTCATTGGGTTGGCGGTGAGCAGCGAGCCTCAGACACCATCTCCCGGAGGCCTGCGTCTGGGCAGCAGCGTGGAGGGGTGAGGCTGGTACTGAGAAGCTAGTAGGGGTGTGGACGAAGGGCCCAGGTCCTCCTGGGGTGTGGGCACTCCCCAGCTCTCTAGTTGACCGTGGCCTGGAAGGAGGTTGGCCCCAAGTGCCCATTGCAGGGCCCCGTCCCCTGCCCCCACTGTCCCGGGGCGTAACGGGTCAGGGAAGCTCCGGGAGCAGGGACTTCGGGAAGCCCCGAGGGAGGTGACCCGGGTCAGCTAGCACTACCTGAAGCAGTTACCTCGAGGGAAGAGCCCAGCGTTCCGGAACTCGGGGCAGGGTTTTCTTTCCGCATTTTACAAATGGAGATATAGGTACGGAGAGGACAGGCAGTGTGGCTCTGAAGTCGCCAGGCCAGGCCTGTCCCCACCAGACACGCCCGCTACAGGTCTGCAGCTGAGCCCCTGCCCTGCCCCAGGTGGAGCTGGGACCCCAGGACTGGGAGGCCCGGGGATGCCAGCCGGGGGTCCGGGAAGTGGCTTTTCATATTGGTGGCAGTTTGCAGGGGCCAGGGGAAGGTCAGGGGCATCCAGGGAGCCCAGCCTGGGGCTTTCCCTGCGGGGTCCCCCTCCGCCAGGCTTTGCTATGGGGCACAGCAGACCCCCGGCCTCCTGACCCAGCTGGAGAGGCAGCCATGAGACTTCCCCTCTAAGAGGAGGTGAGGGGGCACCCTAAGAGGTCCCCCTCCTCCTTGCGAGTTCTCCGAGCCTCACTTGGTCTGTCTGTGGAACGGGGCAGTCATGTTCCACGCCTCCTGGGGCCACTGCAGGCGCTGGGTGGGATTATGCACTAGATCACACCTGCGTGCTGCTGGCCACGCAGGAGCACCCGGCCCCCTGTTACCCCATTACCTCCGTTGACGCTTCGTTCAGACCTCACATCCCCAGTGGAAGCCTGCTGACCCGGGATTTTGCCTTGCTGGGCCTCAGTTTCCCCTTTCGCACCTGCCTCTCTGTGCTGGAGTACACGAGCGGCCCCTGAGGGGACAGAGCAGAGCCGCAGCCCTGGGCGTGTGTGGCAGGAGCCGGGTGGATGTGAGTTCTGGGGGCCTGGGTGTCCGACGTCCCATTCCAGCTCACCCGCGAGTGGCCACGGGAGAGGGCACGGAGGTCTGAAGGCTGCCTTCCTGGACACCAGGCCCTCCAGGTCTCCTCCATGTCTCCACGTTGGGCAGGCAGTGTCTCCCCGATCGTAAGTCAGTTTCAGGGCTACCAAAGAGTTGTGGCCGTGTGGGGCCAGGAAGCCGGTCCCCGGGGGTGCTCTGGGGCCTTGTGGCTCAGACGTGGGATCTGGGCTCTCAGGGCCGGCTCTGCCTCCCACGTCCGGGATGTCCGCGCTGCGGCGGGCTTTTTGGGGTGAATGACACATGACAGTAGGCAGCAGGCCCTGCAAGGCTGTGGGGGGGCGGCTGGGCCCGGAGCCCGTGTGTTCTCGCTAATCTGATTTCAGCCTGCTGAGTGGGCGGGACGGAGGGGGTCAGAAGTCCGCTGCACGGGCGGCCCGCCTCTTGGCGCAGTGGCCAGGGCCCTCCCCGTGGACTGGGGGGACGGGGGGTGGTGCCCTGAACAAATACAGTGGGGGCCGACTCAGTTCTGGGCTGCTGGTTGCTTGTCAGGGGGCCAGTTTCTGGGGACAGACCCTTATTGTGGCCGCTTAGCTGACTTCTGGGGCTGAGCGTCAGTCTCCAGATGCCGGTGGAGCCGTGGCTGCGTCTCAGAGAGGGCCTGGAGGGCCGAGCAAAGAGAAGGCCACTCGCCCCCGTGGCCACAGGGACACGGCCCCCAGCCAAACCTTCTCTGGTCACAGGACAAGGATGGGCAGCTTCTGTCCTGGCACTGGCCACTGTCTGGACCTTCCCTTGCCTGCAATCACTCAGCCTGTGGCTGGGATGTGCCCATGGTGTCCTCTCCCCATCTGGCCCTCGGGAGTCTCTCTCCCAGAGTCTGCAGCTGTCCCTGCTGGGATGGGCCGGGCCTCGGCCACATGTCCTCCTGCGTCCAGGAGAGGCCGGCGGTCAGAGGAGCGGACCTGAGCTGCAGAAACAGCAGGCCCGCTGCCCCTGCTGAGTGGAAAGAGAAGGGGCCAGGAGTCCGTACACAGGGCCGGCCCTTCCACGCTCTGCCCCTCTCCGTGTCTGGCCGCTCCTCTAACTGTACAATGGTGCGGTGGGCGGGGGACCATGCATCTCATCCTTTGGAGCAGGCCGGCTGCGACAGGGACCCTGGTGCTGAGCGCAGTGGACAGGAGGAGCGCGTCAGAATGCACAGATGCCCGTCCTCTCCAAGGGCCTTTGCTGCTTCGCAGCAGATGTGGGATCCAATCTGGGCTCTACCTCCTTCTAGGGAGCCTCAGTTTCCTCTCCTGAGAAATGGGGTAAATGATGGGAGGGTGGGGAGTAAAGGCGTCCGTGGCAGAGAGCAGCAGAGCCAGCCGGGTGCACAGACGCTCCCCGGGAATGAGGCCACCTCCCTCCTCTTGTTTTCCTGTGGGGCCCGGTGCTGCCGCATCCCTCTCCTGGGGGCCTGAACCCATCTGTGTGCCTCAGTTTCCCCAGGGCCAGCCTTCTGTGGGCTGCGAGCTGCGTGGGGCCGGGTTCTGGAAGGTTGGGGCCCACGCGGCTGCCACGGGGAGAGGCCAGGCAGACAGACACTGTGCCTGCAGGGCAAGGGGTGCCCGCCCATCCTGAGCCCCGAGAGGAAGCCTGGCCTCGCGGGCTGCGATTGTGGTTAGGAGCCGTGTAATTAACTCTAAAAATGGGAGGTTGAGGACGGCACAACGTGGATACTCAGTGGAAGCTGGAGCTGGGCTGAGACTGCTGGGCAGGAGGGAAGGTTTGAGACTGGCCGGGACCCCGGGGGTGTGGGCTGGGGCGGCCTGTGGCTGGCCCACAGTCTGGGGGGCGTGAAGCCGAGGACGTGTATCCTCCCGGTTCTGGAGGCTGGACGCTTGGTCGGGAGGGGGCTGGGCTCTCTGGGCTCCTCCCTGCTCCCGGCGGTTTGCCAGTCCTCGCTGGCCTTTCTCGATGCACAGAGCGCCCCCAGATCTCTGCCCCCACCAGCATGTGGCCTTCCTGTGGGGTCTCTTTCTCGGTCTCTCTTTTTAAAAAATTTTTGTTTTACTGCAGTATAATCAGGTTACACAAGATTTACCTTTTTGTTGGGGGGGAGCAGAGGGAGATGAGAGGGAAATGCCAAGCAGGTTCCCCGCTGAGTGTGGAGCCTGACGTGGGGCTTGATCCCCCAACCCTGAGACCGTGACCTGAGTCGATGTCGGGACTTAGCCGCTTAGCTGACAGCGCCACCCAGAGCCCCCAAATTTAGCAGTTTAAGCATCTTTTTTTTTTTTAAAGATTTTATTTATTTATTGGACAGAGATCACAGTAGGCAGAGAGGCAGGCAGAGAGAGAGGGGGAGGCAAGCTCCCCGCTGAGCGGAGCCCGATGCGGGGCTCGATCCCAGCACCCTGAGATCACGACCTGAGCCCAAGGCAGAGGCGGCCCCCAGTTTAAGCATCTTCAGGGTGTGTACAGTTCAGCCGTGTTAGGCGCCTTCCGGTGTTGGTCACAATCATCGCTCTGACTTCTAGAACTTGTTCCTCGTCCCAAACTGACACTGTCCCCAGGAGACACGGCCGGCCACCGCGCCAGCACCACCGTGCTACCCGTCTCAGTGAGCTTGGCCTCGTGTGCGTGGGCTCCTCCCGTCGGTCCTTCTGCGTCCGTGCGATCAGCAGCTTCAGGTCCCGGAGGACAAGACTTAGGACCGTCTGAGGCCAAACCAGCAGCCATAGCCGCGCAACAGAAATTAATCAGAACAAAATCCATATGCTGTTTCGGTCCGACTAGCCTCACCTCAAGTGCTCCGTGGGCACGTGGTCTCGTGGCTGCCCTGCTGGACAGCAGGTACTTGGAATGCATCCATCCTTCTGGAAAATTCTGCGGGGCGTACGGCTGCAGGCTCACAGACGTGAAAGAGACATGACAAGAAGCGTCACTGGACCTGGGGCCAGAATGTCTTTTGCTGTCAGGACGTTGTGGTTGTCCTTTGTTAAGGGAATGTGAGGACGTACATCTATGGACGAGGACGGGTGGGGTCCGTGCGGATTCGCCGACGTGGGTGCTCTCATTGTGGAAGTGGGTCCTTGTTCTTAGGAGCCTCGGCGGTTCAGGGGAGATGGGGTCACATCTGCGGTTTGCTCTCACAGGTCAGAGAACACCGTATGCACACAAGGCCGGTGAGTCCGTGCTGGCCGTGACCGGGACCAGCCGCGGCCGGGGCGGAAGGAGCGGCCAGCCCCCGTTGGGGGTGGGCACGGCCCGTGGGGGGTGCACTGCAGGGGTGAGGGCCATTCAGTTTATGCCGGGCCTGCCGTAGCTTGTGACTTCTGCCTCCCCTTCGTCTCTGTCTGTCCCTGCGTCTGCATTTCCAGTGGGCAGCACGCGCTCCAGTTTTGCTGTCCAGCCCTCGGCCCTTAGGGAATGGCTTCCGGGGAGGACGAGCGTCTGAAGTTCCGGGACCCCGGGCCATGCATGCCGCTGTCCTTGCCTCAGGGATGCCTTCGCCAGCTGGACTGCTGGGCCATCCAAGTGCTCACCGTGGCCCAGCGGTTGGAAAGCCGCCCTCAGGAGCCAAAGCTGCTGTCACTGGTCCTGCGGTGGGAATCAGTGGACAGGATTCGAACCCGGGGCTGGGCCCCCTCCGAATCCTGCTCTCCAGGCCGCCTGGCCTGATGCCCTCCTGCCTTCTTTACCAGCTCCTTCCCCACGGGGGCTGCGGCCGGCCTTCCCCTTCAGCCCCAACCCCAGACCTCCGGCCACAGCGGCTTCACCAAGCGCAGTGCGGGTGGGAGCTCAGAGCTGGGGTTGCCGGGTGGAGGAGACGCCCCGACTGTGGCTGTGGGGCTCTGGCCCTGGTGCGTCCCCTAGCTTCCCGCTGAGATGGGTGTGTGCCGTTCCCGGGGTGCGCCGCGGATGGGACGGCTTCCCCGGGGGCAGGTCTGTGCTGGGGTAGGCGGTGAGTGTGTGTGAGTGTGCGTGTGCGTGTGCGTATGTGTGTGTTCATGCTCTGTTTTTGCTGACTCAAACCAGCATTATTTCCGGTCCCGATCGTCCAAGCTGGATCCTCTGGGCAGGGGTATGGGACAAAGGGTCATGAGTGGCCAAGGTGAGCCAGGGACACCGATGACATCTGGACCCTCAGGCCGGCGGGGGCGAGGCCGCCCAGGGCCGGAGTGTGCATCTCTGCCGCTCCTGGAAGCCAGAGCTCGCCGTGATGACGGCGACTCCTCTCGTAGACCCTATAGGCTCAGCTTCTTCTCTTCTCTTCTCCAGTTCCTGTGCTTAAAGAACATCCGCACGTTCCTGAGAGTCTGCCACGACAAATTCGGGCTGCGAAACAGCGAGCTCTTTGACCCCTTTGACCTCTTCGACGTCCGGGACTTCGGGAAGGTGAGTGCTCTCTTCTCCGGGTTCCGGGCGCGGGGGGCCGCACGCCGGCTCAGTGCACGCGCGCCGGATGGGACAGGCCTGGCCCCTCCAACACGGCCGTGCCCCGCACGCGCGGGCGGGGACGTGTTACAGACAGGAGGGCGCGTGGGGGGCGGAAGGTGGCAGGACACCCAAGGTGAGATCAGGCATCGAGAATCCAGGGGGCTGGAGGGAAAGCTGGGCGTGGATGTGGGCGGAGATGGGGCACTTGCTGCCCGGGATCTCTGGTTCTTGACGGGGTGCCCGACTCCTGCGAGGGGCCGAGATGCGGAAGGTGCTGTGATTATCGAGGTGCGTGTGAAAGGGGCCATGGCGGTTATGCCAGAGGCAAGCGGAGTGGTCTCTGGCTGCAAGCATGTGTTGGGCGGTGGGGGGGGGTCGCTGAGGACCGAAGCCCCAGGTTCCCTGGAGGTGATCCCCTGGGTCCGTGGCGGACAACTCAGAAGCTCTGCTGGGTCCGGCCAAGGGACCCCAGGCGGGGCAGCCGCAAAGTCTGTGGGCTGGCGGGGCGCGGGGGTTTCAGCTCCTTTGTGAGCTGGCTTCATGGCGAGCCTGCCTTCATAGCCACGTGAGATGTCACGTGTGGTCCCAGGCCACTCCTTGGACGTGGCTGGGATGGGGGCCGTGATAGCCTCCGTTGCGGGGAGGCGGGGGCGGGAGGGAAGAACTGGTTCTGTGCTGTCTGTGGTCCGGGGGTCCCGTTCTCTGTGCGTCCGCCCCCCCCGCCCCGCGCCCTGCCCCCCCCCCCCCCCCCCCCCCCCCGCCGGGCTGCTGGCACAGGCTCGGCCAGACCGCCGCTTCCCAGACTGCCCGAGGAGCCGTTTCCACCTGCTGATGGGAAACATCAGAAGATATTTATTGCTTAATTTGCCTGAGAAGCGTTATCGGAGACTGGGCTTTTGAGGAAATGTGCTGTGAAGGCATCGTTTATGAAAGGGGGGGGGGCTTCTGCGTCTGCCGCTGCGAGTGCTGCGCACACGCTCGGGGAAGACCCTTGCCTTGAGGCGCTACGGTCCCCGGCAGTAGCCTGGACTTTCCCATAAGCCACCTGGCCTGATGGTCCCCTCCCCGCGTTCTGGAATTCGCTAGACAGGAGATTCACAGACCCCCACAAGAACCCATCCCTGTGCCATCGCCCCTTCTGAGCGGTGTCCGTTCCCCCGGAAGGGCTCACTCCAGTTCCTGCTGCTGCGATGTTCCTGCCTGGGGTTCCCGGCCGCCTGCCTCCCTGTGCCCCCAGACACGTGTGCTAGGGTGGGAGCACCAAGGTTGGGCTGGGTCTTGCTGGTGTCCTGTCCTATCAGTGGGCTTCTCAGTTCCCCGGGGTTGCTTTCACAGGGATTGGAGCCGCTCTCCCGTTCTTCCTCCTTGTGCACGGCAGTGCCCTCCCTGGCCAGGAGTGCACGTACACACGTACGTCGCGTACACTCACGCACAGAGCTGCTGTTTGCGATAACTGCGTGGAGGACAAGGCAGGATACTCCCTGGCCAGGCTCCTTTCTCGCCGGCGGTGCGCAGGGGGAACAGTCTGTAATTGCGTTTTGGTTTTGATGTGCGGCAGCTGAGTGCGATGGGGTAAGACACACGCCCATTCATGTAGCTCAGACTCCCGTCACACGGCCCACCGACCGTGTGGCCGCGCGGCGTGCGGGGGTGGGGGGGCCCTTGTGCTCCTCAGGGGTTCAGGGAGGCTGCTTGGCTCCAGGGCGATATCCCAGCTGCACGCAGAGGGGCTGCGTAGGGGCTGCGGCTGGCGCTGGCCCCCAGTCTGCCCACAGCACACAGTGATGGATATTGGTGCTGCTTTGCCACGCCGTGGCCTCTGCAGTGGAAACCGGGAGTGGGCTGTTCATTTGTCATTTGTCACCATTTGGAGTTGCCGTGGGGCGTTGCTGGGAATGGAGGTGGTGTGACAGCTCGGACCTGGGTGCTGTGTCCGGGGGGGGCCTCGGTTCATGCTGTGCACCGAGGCCCCTCGGCTCTGGGGGGGCCAGGGCTCGGGGAGAGCTCCCCCACCGCCCCTCTGCCCTCCACATTGTGACCCTCGAGTCAGACTGATTCACATTCTGGCCCTGCTAACCGGCTGGGTGACTTGGCAGGTGACCCGGTGCCTCTGACCTCCATTTGCCCGGTGGGAGGTGGCGAGGCGTCCAGCCCTCAGTACGGGCTCCTGAAATGCCAAGCGCTTGTCACTGTCCCTCCCCAGGTTTGGCTGAAACAGAACTAGACCCCTGTAGGCCTGTGTCCTCTGACTTTTGTCCTCTATTATTTTACTCGTAAAGTAAGTCCTCACCTTTGGAAGACAGAGCCAGAGGGCTGAGCACACGGACTGCGGACGCTTGGGGGCTGGGTTTGAGTCCGGCAAGCCTCGGTGGCTGACTCAGTTTCTCCAAATCCTACTTGTGAGATGGTGGTGAGAGTACCGCCCTCCGAGCTCGGCCGAACAGGAAGCAGGATCGTGTTTCCGGAGCTCAGCTCAGCCCTGCCTCCGCCCCAGGGGGCTCACTGTGTTCTTCGCTTCCCTTCTCCTTGGCCCCTTGACCTCCTGTTGGCTGCATGGCGGCCCGTCCTGCCCGTCCATCTGGCTAAGCGTCTCCTCATTAGCTCGTCCTGCCCCACATGTGTTTCTCATGGAGGTAGACCTGTGGTTAGCCTTTCCAAGCTGGGGGCCGGCAGAGGCTTGGGGCGCTGGGATGTGCTGCCCCCGTGGGCGCCCGCTGTCCCAAGTCTGTTTGCTCGGCTCGTCCCTCCTGATGTCCCGGGATGGAATGTCCTGGAAAAAACCACAATACCAGCAGAGCCTCAGCGCCCGTGGCCTGCTTTGCTTGGTACCCAGAGGCACAGGGACTCTCCCACCCCTGGAGGGCGGCGCTGGGTGGGGTGCAGCCGCAGACAGGAGGGCAGGCTGCTGGCGGGCTGGTGAGAAGGAGCGCGTCTGGTCTTTATTCGGGTGTTATCTTCTGAGAGGGGAGGTCCCCGTGCGTAACTCCGTCTGGGCACAGAGACGGAGTGTAGGCTCTGCATGTCTCTTCAGGGATGTTTCTGGAGTTTCCCATGGGCCCGGCTTAGCCTTTTGAGGAGCCCCTCCAGGAGCTCCGCCGGCTCAGCCTGACTCTTCCGGGTGGGTCTGGAGGCCCTCACTCACCTCAGACCGTGAAGACGCGACTGCCTGCTCTGCCCTTCCCCTGACCCCCACCGCTGGCCCCGGAGCGCTGAGTCCCCGCCAGCAGGAAGGCAGACCCTGTTCCTGTCCTGGATTCATTGTGCTATTTCCAAGCCCCTGCTTTTCAGCTTCCCATCTCCAGTGTTGCTGGAGTCATTCCTTGGGGAGAAAAGGCATTGGTGCATTCATTCATTCCTCTGTCCACCCACCCAGCCATTTGCACACCCATGCACACATCTACCTACCCAGCCACCCACCATCTACCCTCCCACCTGCCCCGCCATGCACCCTTCTACCCACCAGCCCAGCCGCGCACCCATCTACCGTCTCCCCACCAAGCCATTAAGCATTTAATATACTGTGCATTTGTGAAGCACTCACTATGGTAGAGATAAAAGGGAGAGACATGGTCTTTGCCCTCCAAGGGGAGGCCCAGATTAGCTCCTGTGCCATCAATTGTAGAAGAGAGGAGAGAGTGGAAATCCTAGAACTTCCCCAGAAGATGCTGGGCTCTGGCCCACCTCTCAGCCATGACACTGGACCTTTCAGTGCACGGGATCTTCCCCGCAACTGCAATTTCGTTGCGGGGAAGATCCTGTGCACTGAGAGCGAGCACGGCTTGTGTCATGGGACAGACTAAGCCCCCTCCCCACTCTGGAGAGCTGGGGCAGGTTCCCGCTTTCCGCCTGTGTATAGACTGGCCCAGCCCCAGGCCCTTGGGCTTCTCCTTTGGCCTCTCCGCTGGGGCAGAGTGGGCCGAGCAGGGCAGGTGCAGAGGGAGCTGGCGTTTGGGGCCCACGAAGCTTCAGAAGGTGTGTACTTGACCCGGGAGGAGTGCTGGGAGGGGCAGGCCGGATTCTCTGCTCCCTGGCGAGATCCCGCGCAGAGGCCTTGGTGGGGGCAGCGGACAGGTGGACCCCTGGAGACCTCGAGGGCTGCAGGAGCCCTGGGTGCGGCCAGCCCCGAAGGAGCCCGCCCGCTCACCGGGGAAGCTGGCCAGGTGCTTGCCTTCTGGAGCCTTCTCTTGTGTGGGTTCTATCAGAGCCAGGTGCTGGGGGTGGCCGGCCAGAGAGAGAGGGGCTTCCTGTCCTCTAGACCTGGGTGGGGGTCCAGATTTTGCGAAGGCTTGGGCTCCTCGAGCTTTCCTTTCTGCCGGGATGAGATGAAGACTGTGGCCTTGCAGCGTGTGAGGTCTCAGCGGGGATGGGCAGCGCGAGGCCCAGTCGAGGTGGCACTGGCTTCTTCCTCTTCCCACTCGGCCCCCAGCAGGCTCCATCCCCCGGGAGCTGGAGGACCGGAGAATCGGCTCCCCTGGTATTTCTCACTTAAGGGGTTTAAGTTTGGGCTGTGCGTGTGGGGCGCGTGAGCTGAGGGGCTTGCCGGTAGGAAAATCTGCGGCAGGTGGACCCTTTCTCTTGTCCCTTCATGTCCTCTGTCGGAGGCACAGGGCCCAGCGTGGGAACGGACGTGGGAAGGGCTGCGGAGGGGGCCCGCTTCGGCTGGGTCTTCCAGGGATCGCCGTGGCCCTAGTTTCCAAGCTGGTTGGGAATTTTGGAGAGAAGATCCTGGTAAGACTGCAGAGTTTCTGTGATTTTTGCTGGTATTTTGGTCCCTGGAGAGCGCTGGGCCCCGAGGTCGGCTCACGTGATCTTCCCATGCGCGGCGATGTGGGGCGTCTTACCGCCCCTCACAGAGCAGGATGCCGACCCCAGCCTGCAGGGAACGGCCCATCCTGGGCCCCGCTGCCCACTCCTGCCGCACTCACTCGCTTTTCTGGGCTCACCTGCAGACCCCGCCCCCCGCCACTGCCTGGCACTTTCTCCCGTGGCTGCAGGGCCGCCTTCCTCCCCGCTGTGGGGTCTCTGTTCAGATCTCACTGTTGAGGGGTGGCGTGCCCCTCGCTGCTGGCTCCCTGGAGCGCGGCACCACCATGAAGCACAACAGCCACCTTTCTCAGCATGCTTGTCGCCGTCCACCTCCTGGCCGTGGGGACTTGGGTTACTGACGTCCCCCAGGTGTCTAGAATCGCACTCTGCCTTTGTGTGGATACGTGGTTCTTATAGGAGGAGCCCGGGAAGCCTCTGGTCAGGATACCCTGGAGCCCTCGGTGGGTCAGCTGCCTTGCAGGGGCCCGGGGGCCTGGGCATCTGGTGGCCCTCCAGGCCCTCCCCCCACGGGGCATCCCATCGTGCCCAGTGGGTGCTGCCCCAGCCCAGCCCAGGCCTCCCTACCTGCCCGGGACCCGCAGGTGCCCCTGTCAGTGGGGCTCACTTTAGCCTCCGTTTGGGCACAATGGACGGCCCTCGAGGAAGGTCTGCATGCCCTCCGACAAGTGTGTCTAATTCTCCGATTTATGGTTCATGGAGACATTTTCTAGGCTCAGAAACTGGAGCGGTGGTGAGAGCTGGCCGTCAGCAAGACTGGGGTGGGCCCACAGGCCACTGCGTAGTTCAGGGTGTGATGCCGGCTGCCCCATCCCCGCTTTCCGCCCGTGTCCCCTCTTGTCCTTCTTCCTCGTGTCGCTGGCAGGCGCGGGGCTGCCTGCTGGCTTCCCGAGCCCTCAGAGACCTCACGAAGTAGGGAGGTACGTGAGCCCCACAGAGATGGTGCGGTCGGGGGCTGTGGGGGTCCTGCTGGCGGATTCTGACTCCCCCTCCCTTCCTCCAGGTGAGGCGGCCTTACCCGGGGAGGGGCCCTGGTCAGCCCTGAGGGGTTCTGCCACCTGCAGCGGGCGTCGGGAAGCTGGGCTCGAGGCCGGCGTGGAGGCCAGCGGGGCGGAGCGGAGGCCGGTGGGCTGTCCTGTCGCGGGAGAGGCCGCAACAGGACCAAAGCAGGGAAGCGCTGGCCCTTGGTGGTTCAGAAGACGCAGGGCAGCGACGGCGTGTCTTCCCACACAAGGTCAGAACAGGTGCAGCTAATTCCATCCTGCAGGGATTTCAAACCACTTTGGGCCTCTCAGGAGCCCGGGAGGAGGCAGGGGGCAGGGTCTGCTGGATCAGAGTGGGCCTGCTCTTACCTGCCTTCCATGGTGCGTTTGTCTGGCATTTGCTTTAAGGATTCCAAAGAGGCTAAAATGTAGTTTGAAACCAGTGGTCCGTAACAGCCCAGGCCGCCCCTGCTGGGACTGGGGCTTCGGTAGTGGGGGGGGCGGTTTGTGGCAGGCCTGGCCGCAGCTGTGGGACACCGGGATGATGTCCTCGGCATGGGAAGCAGGGGCACGTCTGCCAGCGTCGCCGGCCCTCCTACTGCCCTGGCTGGGTCCAGAGCCTGGACCTGTGGCCCCATCCCGTACCCCCTTAACTTCTGTCTGTAGGACACAGGGGCCCTTCCCCCCCGTGCTTGGGGCAGGTGTCTTCCCACTGAGCCCATCAGCACAGACCTCAGCACCCCAGGGGTCTACTGGGGAGTGGGCCCACGAGACAGAGCCGGCTTGCTCTGCCAGACCTCCCTGTGTTCCTGTTGTTGCCGTCCCCCCTCTGCTTCTCCCACCAATCCCGCCCGCCACTGTCCTAGGGCTTCTTGACAGCACGGATGCTTCTAGAAGCCAGGCGGAGATGGAGCCGTTGAGACAGCTTTCAGAGCTCCGGACAGAATGGCGCCCAGAGGGCACTCGGCGGGACTCAGAAGTCACCTCACCTCTTGGGGCCACAGTCTCCCCATCTGTAAAATGGGTTTGCAGCTCAGCGGCCCCTTTGAGGAGTGTGGAGGAGGGCCCGGCAGGTGCGGCCATGCGCGCTGGTTTTGGAACCCGCTGCTCTCAGGGTGGTGTCCTCGTCCCCTGCCCTGCTGAGCAGGTGGCTGGTGGCCTTGGCGGGGGGCGGGGTGTGCCGGTGGTTCCTGCCTCCGAGCACCAGCCTCACCCCGTCCAGCTTGTGGTGCGTCAGCCCCATCATCGATTTCTCTGTTTAGTGTCTGCATCGATGAGCGAGTCCCTGGGGCGCTGTCTGGTTGGGGGAGGAGGAGCAGGCAGCCTCAGGACATCGATCGGACACCCCTTATGTCTGTACTCTGGCCCTGCACTGCCACGTGCTTGCCCGGCTCCTCCTGGTGTGTGTTCACTCATCTGCGGGGTGCAGAGCCCTGGGCGCCCCCTCGAGGCTCGTTTGAGGACTCGCAGACACTGACGCTGCGGTGACTGCTTGTGTGTCGTCGACCCGGCGCTCCGGTCGCCGAGTCTGCCGCACACTCACTGTTCAGACGCGGCCGCCGTGCGGGAGGAGCAGCCCCAGGCCGAGCGGGGCCCAGTGCGGGGCTGGTGGTGCAGGTTTCCTGCTCCAAACCGTGCCTCCTACTGTCTGCGGACTGTCTGTTCCCGCCGCCAGGAGCCCACCCGCTTTCCGGGGACCTGGACAGCCAGATGCACGCACACGCATGTATATGTGCACCCCTACACGCACATCTGCGCACACACACGTGTAACACATGCACACGCGTGCACACATCTGTGCACACGCCGACCCGCTGTCTCCTAACTCGGGTGGGAGTGGCTTTCTTTGCTCCCTTCCAGACCCCAGCCGTTGGCTGACCCCGCCTTCGCGGTGGTGGAGGGAGTGGCAGGTGCCTTTCGGTTTCAGTGCCGAGTCCAGACGACGAGCAGGTGTGCGGAGCCGTGCTGTGAGGGCTGGGTCTGCCCCCAGTGCCCCCGGTGTGGGGTGGGCAGCCCTTGTGCGTAAGGCCCGGGGCCTTTGGACCCTTGTGATGGTGCCTCCAAACCCCTGGGCGGGGTCCCGGGGAGGGGGTGGCGCCCACACCTGCCCCTCGGCTGAGGCGCCACCGGAACCCTTTAACTTCCTTCTTGCTCACGATTCATTTCCAGGGAGAGAGGATGCGGGGACTCTGGACTCCGTCACACCTGAGAAGCTGGGGATGGAGAAGGTGGGCCAGGAGGATGCGCCCAGTCCTCACATCTGGGCCTCAGTTTCCCCATCTGTGAGCACACCGTTGCCCAGATGACCCCTTGGTGGGGGTTGTCCTGGGCGCGCCTGTTGTCCCTGTGGGTGTCCTCCTCCCCTCTGTGTCTGGCTTTGCCAGCAGCCCCGCCCGAGCGGCCTCGAGTTAGCGTTTTCTCAGCCCAGCCTGGTGTGACTCCTGCGCGCCTTCTTCGTCTGCCCGCAGTTAATTAAATATTAATTGGCTAATTGTTTTTCCCCAGGGCTCCAAGCATTGTTTCTGTTGAAGCCCGACAGGCTGATGTTTGCAGCAGAAAATGCAGAGCAGGGCTAAGGGGAGAGGGAAAAAGTAGCAAAATGTGAATAATTAATTGCGACAAGGTATCCTTTCTTGGCACCCTGGGAGGCCGTTCTTGGCCCATGTTCCTTCTTCCAAAGGCAGGGAGGGGTCGGCCACCCCCAGCGACCAGGCAGCTGCAGCAGGGTCGGGTCTGAGATGGTGGGGGCCGGGCGTCTCCTCTGAATCACAAGGAGAGCGGCCAGGACCGTGTTGGGGGAGAGGCCCCATGGCGGTTCCAAAAGCTTTACCCCCTCCTACCCACCCGCCCCGACAGGCTGCATCCTTCAGGCTCTCCACACCCCTGCCCCATTCAAGGATCAGGGAGTTTGGGCTGGAGCCCGTGGCTATGAATCCTGGGTGGTCCTTTTTGACTTTCTTCTTTTCCTTATTTTAAAAAAATTTGTTCTTTTTCTTAAAGATTTTATTCATTTATTTGAGAGAGAGAGAGAGCTTGTGCTTGTGAGCACTCACATGCACAGGCAGAGGCAGGGGGGAAGCAGCCTCCCTGCTGAGCTGGGAGCCTGACGCGGGGCTCATCCCAGGACTCCAGAATTGTGACCTGAGCTGAAGGCGACACTTCAGTGACTGAGCCACCCAGGTGCCCAGACTTTAATTTTTTTAAAAGAAATTGTTGTGATAAAATGGATAGAACATAAAATGGATCATTTTAGCCATTTTTGGGCTCAGTCCAGAGGCGTTCTGCATATTCACGGTGCGGTGGGACCGCCACTGTTGTCTTGTTCAGAGCTGTTTTCGTTGCCCCAGGAGGAAACGGTCTCTCCAGTCTCATGCCCTGGCCCCAGGCAACCACCCATCTGTTCTCTGTCTCCATGCATTTGCCTCTTCTGGAGGCAGGGAATCCCGTCCCATGTGGCCTTTTGCGTCTGGCGTCTTTCCCTCAGCATCCCGTGTCCGAGCTTCACCCATGTGGTCGCGCCTATCAGGGTCCATCCCATCCTTCTTAAAGGTCAGGTCGTATGCCCTTGTGTGGCTACGCCACGTGCCGCTTGCCTGTCCCCCGTGGATGGACGTTTGGGCCATCTCTCCCTTCCGGCTGTTGTGGCCAGTGCTGCTGGGGGCGCGGGTGTGTGAGTCGCTGTTTGGGTTCCTGCTCTCATTTGTTTCGGGCACCTGCCCAGAAGGGGACTTGCTGGTCCCATGGTGGTTGTGCGTGTTTTGAAGAACTGCTCTAATATTTTCCGTTTCTCATTCCCAGCGGGGTACGAGGGCTCCAAGTTCTGCACATTCTCGCCAGCACTGGTTAGTGTGTGTGTGTGTGTGTGTGTGTGTGTGTGAGAGTGAGAGAGAGAGAGAGAGAGATACAGCTACCCCGGAGGGCGTGAGGTCGGATCTCACTGTGGTTTTGATTTGCATTCTCCTCATGGTTCGAGATGTTGAGCACCTTCTCATGTCGTCTTCGGGGAGATGTCTGTTCAAAGCCTTCGCCCATGTTCTAATCCATTCCTTGTTGTTGAGTGGTACAAGCTCTTTATATATTCCGGCTATGAACTCCTGAGAGGCACGTGATTCACAGGCACTCTGTCCCATGCCGTGGCTTGCTTTCCACTCTCCCAAGAAGTGTCCTTGGATGCATGAAAGACAGGTTTTGAAGTCAGATGTAGCTGCTTTTTCCTTCTGTTGCCTCCGTTTTTGGTGCCTTGCCCAACAAATCATTTCTGAATCCAGTGTCAGGAAATTTTTCTCCTACATTTACTTCTTTTTTTTTTAAAAAAGATTTTATTTACATTTTTATTTATTTTTTGTTTATATATTTAACAGCGAGCACATAAGCAGGGGGGGCAGCAGAGGCAGAGGGAGAAGCAGTCTCCCTGCCGAGCAGGGAGCCCGATGCCGGGCTTCATCCCGGGACCCCAGGATCATGACCTGAGCCGAAGGTAGAAGCTTAATGATTGAGCCCCCCAGGTGCCCCTCCTGCATTTGCTTCCAAGAGCCTTATAGTTTCAGGTCTTACATTTGGGTCTTTGATCCATGTCCAGCTAATTTTTGTATGCGGTGGAGGTCAGTGTCCAACTGTCCCGTTCTTCGCATGTGGACATCCAGATTTCCCAGCTCTGTTTCTTGAAAAGACAGTCTTTTGCATTGGGCGGTCTTGGCCCCTTTTGTAGAGTCGTGGGAGCATCTGCTCGAGGGAGGCAGTGGTTTGTTTTGAAGACGGAACAGAAGGGTCTGCCGAGTGACCACATCCGCTGGTCAGTCTGAGAAGAGCCCGTCCAGGCCCCACTTCACCGGCCTCAAGGTCCCCATCCTTAAAAGTCACCCACCCCCTGCACCTTCCCCGTGTGGGGCACTTGGTCCACAGGGCACGTCTGCTTTCCTGTGGGGGCGTCAGGCCCCTTCCCAAAGTGTGTGACCCCAGCTGGGAAGACAGTTCTGGGGTCACAGTTTTGCCAGAGCCAAGGAAACAGAGATGACCTGGTGGGCGTTCTTTTCCCCCAGTTGAGCCAGGTAGGGGAGGTGGGGGCTTCCCCGTGCCTCCCAGAAACAGGGGAGTCGGGGGAGAAGGTTCCAGCAGCTGCAGAGTGAGCTGAGACCTCAGGGTGCCCGGGCCCCTCACCAGCCCCAGACGGACCTGGAGCCCCGGGACTCCAGGGCTCGCGGCAGCCAGAGCCCCCTCTGTCCCTGTGTGCTGTCTGGTTGGGACCAGAGGGGCACACCGTCTCCCGGCCCCTCTGCCCGCCCGCGCTAGGAGCGTCGCGACGACTGCCACCTGCAGACGTCGTTGGAACAATCCCCACGTCCAGTGCTCGTGGCTGAATTTCCATGAAGCGCGAGCGCCTCGGCGGACGGGCTGTGTGGAGATCCGTGTTAATCAGCGGCTGATTGCTGTTCGTGCTCGGGCCTGGGGCTTCCTCCCGGCCTCCGCAGAGCCAGGTGGAGTGGGAGGAGCTCGTGGGAACGCGGTGGGGCCGGCTTTGAAGTTGGAGCCCGCTCCCCGGGGTGGCCTCCGGGATGCCGAGGGGCTGCCCCCAGACGCAGCAGGGGTCCCTGGTGCCAGATACGAAGGTGCTTCTCGGGGACGGCCGGTCACTGTGGTGATGGGCGGCTCAGCGGACGTGGAAGGAGAGCGTGAACACGGGTGGGCTCGGCTGAGTCCGCAGATGAGAAGGCCCGGTGCGGGAGGTCAAGGCCAGCCCCTCACGCTGGTCCAGCCAGCACTGGGACCGTCCCCGGCTGTCCCAGGAAGGTGCGCCCCTGGCCCAGGCTGTGTGGACATACCGGGCTCAGCACAGCCTTGCAAACATGGTGGCCATCATGGGGCCCTCCTGGGAGTGAAGTGGCTGTGACCACAGCCTCGGTGGCACTGCCCCTGGCTGCCCGCTGTGCGTGGCACGGAAGGTGTGGACACCTTTGATCCTGGTCTCACACTCCATGCAGTGCAGGTCGCAGGTTGGGGCAGGGAAGGCGGGCACTCTTGGGTCTGTCTAGACCGGAGGCACCGTGTGCGCTCCGTGTCACGGCCAAGAAGGGCCGAGCTCAGGCTGGAGCCCAGCTGTAGCCGTCATTCTTTCGGTCCAGCTGGGGGACTCAGCAGTCAGGAGATGGGTCCCACTGTGTCTGGGCTTGGCACCCAGAGGCCAGCGACCATAGAGCGAGACTCAGCTCTCCTCTTGGACATCCAGAGCCCACCCCCCTCCCCCCCTTCCACAACCACCTAGGAGGGAGTGCCCAGCCAGGCCAGATGCAGAGGACAGAGTGCTGAGAGGGACAGACCCCCAGCCTCTGCTCCTATGTGGGGGGCTGTCTGTGGGGGCCGGGGGGGTGGAGTTGGAGGCTGAGGGCCAAGGTCATCAGGGGACCTGCTGAGTCCGTGTGCCTGGCTTTGCCCTCCAGGGACCCTTGTGAATATTCTCTCCTCTTAGGAAGATACGTCTTCAAATTTGACGCAGATGAAGCCAGTGGCATCTATTAAGTAATTAGTTTTCCCATTTTTAATTAATGAAAGGCTAATTATGAGTTACATCTCCAGTTAGAGTTTCTGATCCGTACTTGGTGCCAGTGCCCCATGGTGGGGGGTGCCAGCCAGCCAGGAAGGGGGCCGGCAGGAAGCTCGGAGTTGGGGGTGTTCCCTTCGGGCATGTGCAGGGTACTTGGAGCCCTCGGGGACCGGGACCCTCAGGCCCCCCAGGTAGGGCTCCCATCAGTGTGGAGGGCGCGGCCGGTCATCACCGGGCACTGTGGCAGGTTGGCAGGTGTGCGAGACGGCAGAGGAGCTCAGGGTGACAGCAGCCCCAGCCCCAGGCCAACCCCTGTATCCTGGGGTCCGGGGAGGGCCAGCCAGGGCGCTCAGAGGGCAGGCACGTGGGGAGGAACCGTCCCTGAGGCAGGAGGCCTGCGCCTGGAGGGGCGGGCCTTAGCAGTCTCAGGCTGAGCCCTTGTGCAGATGGGGACACAGGCCTGCCTCCTGGCTCTCTGGGGGGTCCAAGGCAGGGCCTGGCCTTTCTCTCCTGGCCCTGGGAGCTCAGGCCCTGGGTGAGGGGAGGCCCCAAGGACAACCTTTCAGGACGACCGGATGAGGCTGTCAGCTCGGCCTCTGATGCGAGATCCCCTCACTGGTGGGTTCACTGGTGTGTGCTGCTGCTTTCGAATCTCGGGGGCACTTGTGCATAGTTAGGGGAGCCTGGCCCCTGGCCCGTGGTGGGGTTCACACGTGTGTGCGCCTAGCCCGGCCCGAGGGCGGGCCCACACTGGGGTCTGAAGCCGACAGCAGCTGGTTCTGGGCTCAAGACAAAGGAGGGGCCGGGCCTTTCCCTCCCGCCCGGGGTTGCCAAGAGCGTCCTGTTTGTCCTGCTCCCTGGGACGGACTAAATCCGTCTGGCGCTGAGCTGTATGCTGTTTCCGGCTTGCATTCCTTCTTGATCTGAGACTGAAATATTTTAGCTGGTGGCAAAAACGGCTAAGTGCCCTTTCTCCCTCCCGAGATGGGAGGAACGTTCAGGAAAAATCCAGTGTCTTGGCGCCTCTCCTCAGTGAGAGGCCCTGTCTGACCTGGGGGTTGGAAAGGCAGTGCCACCGGCCTGCCCTCCTGGCCACTGGGGACAGGGAGGACCTGGGCCAGGAGTCCGGGTGCCCGGTTTCCGCGAAGCCCCCGCCCAGGGCTGTGTGGCTTTGGGACAGGTCGCAGGAGGCAGCTCCGCAGTGCCCTCGGGTCCCCTGGCCCACCCCAGCCGGGCCGGGCCCTCCGCTCCTCACGAGGACCTGCTGCGCAGGTTGGCGGTGAGAACTCAGGGGAAGCGTGGCCATGGTGCTCCTCCTGTGGAAGGTTCCGGAGCCGGCACCGTGGTGGTTTTATCCTCCAGCACCGGAAATGCAGAGACGTGGCAGCAGGGGAGGCCGGCGAGGAGGCCCCTGTGGACAGTGCGGCCGTAAACCACGGGAGCTGCAGGCAGGCTGGCGACGGAGGGAAGGAGGGAAAGTCAAGTGGTGGAGAGAACTGGAGGACACGACTGTGACCGTGGGGAGGCCATGGGTCCCAGGGGCTGAGGACGGGCTGGCGTGAGACAGGCCCGGGCTTGGGGGACCTCGGTTGTGCTGCGTAGCCTTGCTGGCCTCCGTCATTTACGAAACGGGAGTGGACATGACCTCAGCCCCGTGGGGACCTGAGATGCGAGCGAGATGCGTGTGTGTGGAGGGCCCGTCGTCCCAGCCAGTGAGTGCGTGGAAGGGCCTCCCCACAGGTGCCGCGGCCTGGATTTCTAGATGCATCCTGGTGATGGAGGTAGCCGGGGGCAGCGGCTGGGCATGGGTTTGATGGGCAAATAGAGGCTCTGGAAAATGTGGGACTGAGACGGGGACGCATGGGCCTTCTGCCCCGTTCTGTCTCTCTGCCCCAGCGAAGACCACTTTCCTCCTCCTTGTAAGAGTTGAGAGCTGAGCTGGAGGCACCGATTCCTCTGTAACATTTCTAATGGCGTCCCTACTAATTTAACTGGTGGAAATCACCCTGAGACGTCTTTCAAGTGGAAAAGGAGATGCCCTAATACTATGGGCATATCATTAGGAAAAGCAAATTAAATCACGTTTAATGGTGTTAGAATCTCAATCACTTTGGAAGATGGAGGCAGCGAAGCGGGGAAATGAGGGGTCGCTGACGCCCTCGGAAGGGGGTTGGGGAAAGGAGCACCAGGCGCAGTCCGGGGGTGGCGCTGGGCCAGGGCTGGGGGCTCAGCCAGGGAGGGCCAGCGGTGGGCGGGCAGCTGTTTGGGATCCAGGGCTGGGGAGGCTTTCTGTCTCATGGGTTCAGTGTCTGCCATTGGGCTGGGGGGCTGTGGTAGGCTGGGTGGGTGTCACCCCCAGAGTCATGTGTTCAAACCTAACTCTGCCCCAGGTGAAGGTGTCAGGATGCCCTTGGGAGGGGAGGAGGTCTCCGGGAGGAGCTGCAGGAAGGGACTCCAGAGGCCCCCCCCTGCGCCCCTCCCACTGTGGGAGGACACAGTGAGGTCATGTCTGTGAGCCGGGGAGCGGCCCCACTAGACACGACTCTGTGGGTGCTGGGATCGTGGACTAGGCGCCTCCTGAGCTGTAGTCGTGGGTCCGTGGGTGGTGCTCCGTCCCAGCCTCCGTGGACAAACCGGCGTGGGGTTCGACCAGCCCTTTCTGTCTCCAGGATTCTCCCTTTGGGGTCTTTAGGGTTCTGTCTGGGGTGGGGGGAGGGCAGAACAGCTCCGCTCTTTAACAGATGCCTGATGGCTGGGCAGAATGCTTTCCTTCTAAGCTTTGGTCTCCTCATCTACAAGGGAGGGTGGCACCTGCCTGGAGGCTTAGTGGGTAAGTGAACCTCTCGGGCCTGGGCTCAGAGTTAGGTCTGGTGCATTTGCAACAGCTGTGGCCCCTTGGTACGCTGTATACATTTTCAGTGGGGCCATTATTTTGTTTGTGAGTAGCTGAGGACACTTTGGAGATTATGCCTTTGCAACTGGCTGGATGATAGGTCTAGCTCTTGTGAACATAAAAAGGCCTCTTGCAGAAAAAAAAAGTTTTCTTTTTTTCTCATGGTAAGTTTTCAGTTCCCTGATATGTCATAAAAAATATTCAGCTTGACATTCCACCATTAGGGAGTCATTCCTTTGACTCTAACGTTCCTATTGATGTAGGTAATCTGTTAGGCTTCATCACTTACTTCTCCTCGCTGAGGAGTTTGCTGGATCCTCTCTGGAGAACGGCTTCTGATCAGGAACGGAGAAGGAACTTAGGCCTCTTCAAGGGGAGGACAGGCAGGGGTCCTCCAGGGAGGAGAGGTGCAGAGTGCAGAAAACCGAATGAGCGTGTGGGCTGGCCCCTCGCCGGCCCTGGGCAGGGAGGATTGGCGTGCGGGCTACTTGGCTTTGTTGAAGACACTTGTGTGCCATCAAGGAGGAAAGCCAGGCTGGGGACTGTGGGGCTTTCAGGCCCCAGGAGGGTAACAACCTTGTCCTTCTTATCCATACTCTGCTGAGTGCTTACTGCACCCCAGCCCCGAAGCGTGGGACATCTTCGTGTGGGGCTCCCTGTAGCCTCACACTCGGCGGACCAGGACGCTAGGGCTCAGAGAGGTGGAGCCACTGGCTCTGGGCACGCAGGACATCAGACGCCAACATCAGATCCCTCTCATGTCTACCAGACCTGCCCCGGCATCTGCACACAGGAGGCACTGACTAAATGCTTTAGCAAGACTGGAGGCCTCTAGGGGAGGCTTTGCAGGGGAACAAAGTGGCTGTTGGCCTGGGAAAGCCAGCTGCACTGGAGAGGTGGGCTTCCCCTTGGAGGCCCATCCCTCAGCATCTGCCCTGTCCCTCCCGTCCCTTTCCTCGCTTCCCTGCCCTTCTCTCTCCACCCCTGCTGCCTCCCTCTGCACCTGCCACTGAGACTCCCGCTCCCCACTCCCCCTGCATCTCAAAGCATGGTTTCCCGGGACTGGGCTCTGGACCAGCGGCAGGTGCTCTGTCCCGGCTTGGCCCAGGCGGCCTTTGTCAGCGTCGCCACCCTCCCTCCCTCTCTGCAAGGAGGGCTGTCTCCCCAGGAGAGAACTTCCTGAGTGAATCGCTGTCAGCTAGCGGTCAGCCCAGTGATGGCTGGGCGGGTGATTCATCTTGTTCTTTATTCTGCCTTATCTGAGCAAGTCGGCACCCAGCCCCAGCTCCGGTTAGGAGGGAGAGGCGCGCCGGTGACCAGACCCCGCCTGCCCTGCTCCCCATGTGGGCGCGGCTGGGGCCTGGGCCCATCTCCCTGCAGCCCTCGGGAAGGGAAGGCAGGGCGTGCGTGTTGTATGTGTTCACGCGTGTGTTGCACGTGCAGTCCAGGTGCACGTGTGTGTGTGCATGCGTGTCGTGTGTCTGCACACGTGTGTTGTGTGTATCTGTGCACGTGTGTGCGCTGGGTTACGCCTGAGAGTTTTGGGTCCTTGATATTGGCCGTGGGCTTCTCTGTGGAGACGAGGGGCTCGTCTAAGCCTCGTGTTCTCGGGGGGCTTTGCGAAGAGGGCAAGGCCCTCTACATCTTGCGTCTCCTTCAGAAGAAAGTTCTTGTGGTCCAGTCATGCTTGGGAGAAATGCGGCAGGACGCTGGCCGTCGGAGCCCGTGGGATCCCAGAATGTGCTGAATCCCCTTGAAAAGATCAGGCTGGGCGGGGGTCTGCAGGGAGCAGGGAGTCCGGGAATGACCTCATCCCAAGGAGCGGGAGGCTGGGTTCGACGCCGTGGAGCCCCTGTGGCCTGCTCTGGAGCTGGGCCCTTTCCAGTACAGGGGCTGCTGGGCCGGCCTTGCCACCGTTTACAGAAACACTCGGTGACTGTAAGGGTCACAAACACAGCTCCTGCCTGCGTCCTTGCGGCCGGCCCCTTCCCGCCTGCGAGCAGGCCCTCTGCCACGGAGGACCTGGTGCTGCCTGGCAGGGGTGCGGGGACAGATGTCGCGCTCCCTTCCAGAGCCCCAGACCCATTTGTGTGCTTTGCGGACTGGGGAACAGGGCTCCGGTGACAGGAGGGCCGGCCCCTCCCCTTTTCTGGAGGCAGGACGGAGAAGACAGTAGCCTTGGGCTGACCGGCTTCACGCCTGGAAGGGTGCGGCTCCGCGCTTGAAGGAAGTTCCCAGGGTTGCGCCGTTGTCTCCAGCTGCCCCTTTGCAGAAGATTGCCATCAGCCCTAAAGGAAGCCCCGGCCCGTAGCAGCCCCCACCCCCCTGCCTCCTTCCCAGCCCCCAGCAAGCCGCAGCCGCTCTGGGGCCCTCGGGACTTGCCTCTTCCGGAAACTGCCTGGAGATGGAATCCCGCGGCCCGTGGCGTCTGGCTTCTCTCCCTCGGTGACCTTCTCAGGGTGCATCCACGTGGCCCCGTGGGTCGGTAGCTCATCCCTCCTCGCGGCCGGATGAGATGCTCTCGCGGGTGGGCCGCGGCCGCTCCGCCCGCTTCCCTGCTGACGGCCGTGGTTGTGAACGTGCGTGCGAGGGTGCTCGTGTCTGGGGGTACAGACCTGCGTGGTGTTGTGGGGCTCGGTAGCGATGCTGTGTCGAACTCATCGGGGGTGTGGCCTCTGCCCGGAGGCCTCCTGGGGTTTCGGGTCCGGCACACGGAGCCCGAGCTGTCCTCGCTGGCCGCAGCTTCGTGTTTCGAGGCTATGGTGAAGCGATAGCCCGGTGGCCAGCACTGCTCCTTGGTGGGGGGGGGTGTCTGGGCAGTGTGGGGGCCCCGGGAGGACGGCTTTCCTGAGGGAGGCTACATTTTCCCCGGGCCCCCCTGGGTCGAGTCTGCCGGGCACTCTGGTGTCCTTTCTCTGTTCTTCTTTCCCGGGGGCTCTGTGTCCTGTTTCTCCCTCACCCCCTGCTCCCCCACGGTCTGCTGTGATGCCCTCCAAATGACAGTCTCGGCCACCACATCTCTGTGACCACGCAGGGACCACCGTGGCTCTTGGACATGGTCTCTGTGTCCCAGGTCCAGAATTCGAGCATCTCGGGGCCAGGCGCTATCCAGCCCCTCGGCCGTGGCTCTGCTGGGGGCGCCTGGGGGCAGGAGGGATCCTAAAGGGTGAGGGGTGGTTAGGGGAGGGAAATGCACCTGGTCAGGAAGGGTCGCTTAATTAGTGGTTAGTGGTTAGTAGCCACTGGGCTCCGGGCATCCTTGCCCATAGCCAGCGAGCAGGGTTGGGCTGGGGAGCTGGTGGGGGTCCCTGGACCCGCTGTAGGAGCTGGGAGTGGGGCGGGGTGACATCCGTGGCTGGGCGGATAGGGAAGGAAGCAGATGGAGATGGGGTGCAGAGATGGGGTTCTGCTAGGCGAGAGAGGGTGCTGGCAGGGAACCACTGTGTGAGCCCACTGTGTGCTGCAGGGCCGTGAACGAGGGGTCCAGGGGCTGCTTTGGGTCAGACGTGGGTGGTCTTGTGGCTGTCCCTGCAGCTCTGGATCCTCTGCCCAATCCATTTCTTACAGGCCTCTGTCCCCACCGTGCCACCAGCGTGGGCCCCTTCTGTGGCCCCCATAGCACTGAATCCTTGGTCAGCTCTCTGCCCTATCCTTCTGACCCTAGAGTACCATGTGCTCGCCCTTCTTCCCCAGGGCCCCAGAGCCCAGAGCCCCAGAGCCCCAGAGCCCCAGAGCCCCGAGCCCCAGAGCCCCGAGCCCCAGAGCCCCAGAGCCCCAGAGCCCCGAGCCCAGAGCCCCGAGCCCCAGAGCCCCAGAGCCCAGAGCCCCAGAGCCCAGAGCCCAGAGCCCCGAGCCCCAGAGCCCCAGAGCCCCGAGCCCCAGAGCCCCAGAGCCCCAGAGCCCCAGAGCCCCGAGCCCCAGAGCCCCCGAGCCCCGAGCCCCAGAGCCCCCGAGCCCCGAGCCCCCGAGCCCCCGAGCCCCAGAGCCCC
>NW_019154097.1:38730736-38767887 GCF_002288905.1 Enhydra lutris kenyoni
CCCCGAGCCCCGAGCCCCCGAACCCCAGCCTGCCCTGGTTTTCTTCTCCACTCCCTCGCCCAGCACTTTCTCTCTGCGCTTTGCACCAAAAGCCTGATGGGCCTCTGACGTGGCCCAAGTGGTGTCCCAGGATCCCGGCCTCTCTGCCCGCCTCTGTCCCTCCCAGAGGCTGCTCTTCCCGGTGGCTCTGCTCTTGGTTGGGTCTGCGTGGGTGGCTCTCTGTGGGGCCAGCTGCGGCATCGAGCGACGTTCTTGACGGCCGCAGCTGGGGCGTGGGGCTGCTCCTGGCGTCTGGTGAGTAGAGAGTAGGGTCCAGCCCCAAGACGTGGATCATCCAGCCCCAGAGTCTGCTGGCGAGGCTGAGGAACCCCGGATTATATCCAGACCGACCACTGCCAGCCTCTGCTGCTGGCGACCGGGTCAAGGTTGTACCTGGGTCACTTCAGCGCCGTCTTCCCCCGCTGGCGATGCCCATTGCCGTCTGTCTGTTCTCTTTGCTGCTGTCCCTCTTCCCACCATGTCCCTGTTCTCCAACCTGTTCCTAACAGTTCCGGATGCAAGTCTGATTGCCCCCTTCCTCTGCTCAAACCTGCCAACCCTCTCTTGGGTCCTCTCATACTCCCAGGAACGGCCAGCGTCCCCACTGTGAGCACTATCACCTGGGGGACCCAGCCTGTGCTGTCCTTCCAGCCCACCTCGCCCTGCATTGTCCGCCCCGCCTGGCTCTTGCTGGCCCCTCGCAGGTCCTCCATGAAGCCAGGCTACTGTCACCCCAGGACCTTTGCACTTCCTGGTTGCTCTGCCTGGACTGCACTTTCCGCACATGGTTGCATGGCCTGACCCTCCCCTCCTTCAGGTCCTCGCTGCCCCACTTGGCCTGCTCTGAGCTCCTTCCCTACCCCCTTTGTGTCCTCTGCCGTGTTCCTCTGTTAATTGACGTGTGTCTATTCTATTATTTGTTAATTCTATTCTATTAATTGACGTGTGTCACTGTCCCCAGAGAACACGGACCCCACGAGAGCAGGGCTGTGTCTCTTCTCCACCTCTGATCTCAAGAACCAGAGCAGAGCCTGGCATGTAGTTTCCCGCCCCATAAAGCTTTGTAGAAATGAGTGAATGAGGTGTGACTGGGAGGAGTTTCTGGAGGACTGCCTCCCGCGTCCTTCCTGCCCCCCACATGCACAGGGGCGCCCTTCTGGGGGCCTGCTTCTCTCCGAAGCCCAACTGGTTTAATCCGTTCTTTCTCTGGGCTCATTAAACAGACCCGTGGCTCCCAGCAGAACCGCGGCTCCCAGCAGAACCACGGCTCCCGGCAGAACCAGGAGGTGGGGCTGGGCCCTGGGGTCCTGGCACGCTCTCTCTGCAAGTGGGAAGCGCGAGCAGACCCTTTTATAGACTCGTGCGCCTCGTGCGGGCGATGAAGCTCCAGGTGGAGCCTCAGGGCCACGAGGCAGCGGACACTGTGTGAGTGCCCCTGCGAGCTGGCCAGTGCCTTCCGGAAGCTCCTGCATCCTGCTCTCCGATCGCCGACGCACGTGAAGCAGCTCCACGGGGATGGCCTGTGGATGGGCTGAGCATTCAGAGCCTGGGGTCTCAGAGGACCCCTGCCAGGACCGCGTCCCGCCGGTGAGGACTGTTTGCAGGCAGCTGTGGGGGCTCCCCCAGCGCCGTGGGCGCCTTCCCAGTGAACACGGCGGTCTGCACGGGGTCTGGAACGTGGACCCAGGCCGGCGGAGCGGCCCGTGGCGTCTGCTGACGTCATGTTGGGCGTTAGTCCAGGGCCAGAGTACATGGAGGATGTGACAGGGCTTTGAGTTGTTTCCGGGAGGCCTCGGTGATACCCCCCAGCGTGTGCGTGGTCATTCCCACGGGTGGGTGCATTTCCCAGCAGCCCCGCAGGCGAGGGGCTCAGGCCCCCACTCCGCGTGCCAGCGGCCAGTTCCAGGTCATCCCTGGGGCTTCTGGCTGACGGGCGGTCGCTCAGGGCTCCCACCGGCCCCTCCTCAGGCTCAGAACCGGCTGCAAGGGCTCTCAGATCTGGAGAAGACAGTGTCCCTGCTCGATGCTCAGGGAGTCACAGAGGACGCAGCTTGGGAACAGCCCGGGGCAGAGCAAACCTGGGCGAGGCGCACGGGCCGTGGGGGAGGCTCCTTGCCTTGATCGTGTGGGCAGTTTCATGGGCGGATGACTGTGTCAGAACGGATCAGATTTAACACTTGAAATACATGGTGTTTGGTACGTGTTGATCGCACCAGTAAATCTGTGAAAAGCCATCTCAGCAGACCGTGCGCTGCTCAGGGGCCCCATGTGGCTGGGGAACCCTGGATGAGGCGGCACAGATGCAGCATTGCCCTCATTCTGGAAGGTTCTAGGGGGCAGTGCTGCTCTGGAGCAGGGCGCTGGGACACGTTTGTCCGTGGGGCATGCTGGGTTTGTTGCTTTTCTTTATAAGCGACTCACCTCCAGTGACACGGTGAACGTGTGAATGTATTCGCCAAACAGCAAGACAATGGAGATGGGCCCTGTGCTCCCGGGATGTGGCTCTGCACCCCCCAGCCTCCCTCCCGTGGCTGTTTCCGATTCTAACAGCCCTGGGACCGTGACCTCCCAGCTGTGGCTTCATCTCTGCCTGGGTCCCACTGGGGCAGCGACCCGGGCTTACATGTGGGCATGGGATGTCTCAGGATGGCCTTGCTCTTTGCAGGACCTGGTTAGACTTCCTCCAGCCCTTGTGTGTGTGTGGGTGCTCTCGTCAGACAGTTTCTACGTGTTTCCCCCATTTCTTGTGATTTTGGCCGCATGACTCACCGGACCTTGGTCCCTCATCTGGAAAGGGGGCGGGTCAGTTGGGGTCAAATTAGGGAGCTCACAGCACGGTGCTCTGTCAGTCCTGTGTCTTCCGTGGAACGGTCCATGGAGGTCTGTAGCCTGTACCAGCTGGAATGGACTTGGCTGCTTCTAACCAAGCCCGACACAGCTGCAGCCTAAACCCACAAGGATTGATTTTGTCCCGTGAGGATGTTTGGAAGTAGACAGCTGGGCAGGTGTGACAGTGCCATAGAGTCTTCGGGGATCTAGGCGCCTCCCATCTTTCTTCTCTGCCTCCTCATCACTGGTTTCCATGCTCAGGGTCATGGTCCAGAATGGCTGCAAGAGCGCCAGCCATCTCTTCTGTATTCCGGGCAGTATGGAGCGGGGCTGGTGGTGGTGGGGAAGCTGACTCATGCAGACTTTGCAGAAATGTCGCTCACGGCTCGAGTCCTCCTTATTGGCCTGGTGGTCGTCACATGACCTCACATGGTTGCAAGGGAGCCTGGGAAGTGTGGTCCTTCATGTTGGGCCGTCCCTGGCAATGTGGGAGCGAGCACCCGCTGATGCACAAGGTGAGGGTGGAGATGGGAGGCCACCAGCTGTCCCTGCCGTACAGGCAGCTGAGTTTAGCGGGGAGGGAGTTTCTCAGCTCGCTCATGTTGCTGTACACGAGGAATTTAAAGTTAACACATGTCCGGGGCAGAAGAGGCCTTAGTGATGAGTAGAAACAGGGTCCGCAGGCACAGCTCTAGAATCGAGGGGGAGGTCTGCTCCGAGTGCTCCTCTGGCCCAGGGCCCCATGTGTCCCCCTGCAAGCCTTCTTGTCCTCTGCCCTGTCAGCACCCCTGGTCTGTAAGGGGCACAGGACACAGCCCAGCTCCTGGCAGGCGCCGTTCTAAACATTTTCTGCATGTAGCTTGGCGAGACAGCGTTTCCAGACAGGGGTGGCCATGGACAGGCGGGTGGAATGCGAACGGGGGTCGGGGTGGCAAGGGGCGCCAGGCCCCGGCCTCCCCTCCACCCTTGCCGTGCCGTTGTCCGGCTGTGTCCCAACCCTCACCCGTGTCAAGGACATGGAAATACACTGGGTTGTACGTGGGCACAGTGTCTGGTGGCTGCGACAGCGGGGCATTCTGACTCATGCTGCAGGTAAGGAAACTGAGGCCCGGAGGCTGCTGGCTGCTCGACGGGTCTGTCGAGGAACTGGGTTTTGAACCTGCTGGTGGGCTCTAGGGTGCAGGCCCGGTGCCGTGAGTGACTCTCGAGCCAGGAGCTCTGCAGAGGCGGCCCCATCCCTCCCCCCCGGCCCCGCCCTGCAGAAGACGAGCGAGGTGAGGGTGCCCAGCCCAGCGCCCGCGCACGCCCCGGCCTCCCGCGGGAGGCACTTTGGTGGACTAACTCGACAGCTGTGGCTTCCCCCGTGCTTCCCCTGTTCACCACGGTTCCCTGTGGGTGCCCGGACCGGGGTCAGACGTTGTGGTGTTCTGACTCCAAGTTCAGTTTTGAGCCTGAGGTGTGTACCAGCTCCCAGAATCCGCCTTTGTTCCTGGAGTGCTCCTCCTTCTGGTGGAAAGGGTGCTCGTCTTGGGATCCCAGCGGAGGAGGGTGCTGCGGGCCCATGGTGCCCCGGCCATCATCACGATGCTGGTGACCAGGACCCGCCTGGTCCCACGGAGCTGCAGGAGGCGCAAAGCCAGCCCGGGGGGTGGGCACACTCCTGCTGTCGGGCAGGGGCTCCCCACACCTGATTTGTAGACGAGTTTGCCTCAGAGGGACCCAGGACTGGAAAGGGTGTCTGGGGGGCCCTCCCCGTGACCCCTTTCAGGGCTCAGAGTTGACCTGAAGCCCCCCCTTCCTTGAGCCTTCTTGGGCCATCAAGGGCAGAGGTTCCAGAATTTTCCAGGAAGGCGTTGGTCTGGGTGCACAGCTCGCCCAGCCTCCACAGATTTGCCGTTTGGGGAATCTGGCTTTCTGTCTGGGGGAGGTGACAGCCACTGTGGCGTCCCCACGGTTTCTGGCATCATACTTGGGGGGTGGGAGCTCTGTGCCCATGCTGATCCCCACATCCATCCCCCTGTGGCTTGTCTCTGGGGACGCACTGGCAGGTGCTTCTCTGTGACACCAAGGGCTCGGCGCCCATGCACCAGATCTCACGGCCTCTGGAAGAAAGTGCGACTCCGCCGTTCACAGATTAGCGCACCCTTCCCTGTGCAAACGGTTTGACGTGGCTGTTAGGTAATACTAGAAGAGGAAAGTAACTGTGGTCAGGACAGTGGCAGCCTGGGAGGGGCAGCGGGGACACGGGACAGGCCCAGAGGCCCTTCGTGGCTCCCCCTGACTGTGCAGTCTGGGGTTTCGTGCTCCCGACAGCTGATGGGAAGGAGGAAGCCAGCGTTCTTGGTCCCGGTTCCTTCTGAGAGGACGTGGCCTGGGGCTCCATGACGGTCGCTCTGGGCCCCACTTTCCCATTGTCCTGGTTCCCTGTTGCATGCGCTGGGGGGGTGAGGGGTCAGTGAAGAGGGCGTGTAGGAGGGGGTTTCTTCTGCCTTTTCACACTGTCAGGCCGGGCTCCCTGTCCTCCCTGCCCATGGGAGGGCCAGGGGACCCCGGGCCCCTCTCTCTGGCCTCCACGCTCCCCCGCTGTCTGGGTGGGCAGTGAGGGGCGGGAGGGAGGCATCCCCCCAGGACCCGGCCACTGCTTCATTTGCACCTGGGATCTTCCCCAGCCCGGGACTGGGACTGCTGGGAGACGGTCCTTCCCTTTGTTACTCTCAGACGGGTTGGTTTGAAACCCGTTAGGCTTGGCATTTATTTACAAAGGCTGGCACAGCCCGAGCCGACGGAGAATGGAGAACGCCGAGACGGGAATTGATTTATGAGGATGGCGGCGGGATCTAGGAAATGTCAGCCTCTCCCCCAGAGTCTATAAATCAGCCGGGGTGCCAGCGAGTTTTCTCCCACCCTGTAAATCTGCTCCGAGGGGGCTCTGCTGGTCTGGCGAGGCTGGAGCGAGCCGCCTGGTGACCCAGTTAGTCTCTTGGCTTTGCTGGACCCTCTGGGTCAACCCTGCTTCCTGGTCACCCGGGCTGCGGGGACTTTAGCCCTCTACGTGGGGACAGGTGCCTGGCCCCAATCGGCCTGAATCCAGAGCGGTGACCGGGGACGGGTGGCCAGCCTGCGGTGGCCCCCCCGGAGGGGGTCTTCAGGGACTCCTGGGAGGAAGGCTCCTCCCAGCCTTGGGAGTCGGATGGTTGGTTCCATGGGCCTGAGCGTGGCACAGACGTTCTGTAAGTGACGCAGGGTCCAGACCCACACGCGGGCCGGGCCCCACATTCCAGCCACGCAGCCATCGCCTGACTCCCCAGTGTTCTGCGATCCGTGCCTTGGTGGAAGGAAGGATGGGTTTGTGGTGTGCACGCCCAGGAGCCAAGCCAGGCCTGCCCCCGAGCCACTCACTGACCGGCTAAGCTGAGGTCGGTCCCTGGAAGGTCGGCGGACCCTGCTTACCCGGGGGGACTGTCACTTACCCTGTGGCTGCGGGAAATGTTTTTATGTCCCTCAATGTGTACATTTTTAAGAACCTGAGGCCCAGAGTGTCCTGTTTCTGCAGCTCAGCGTTCAGGGGGCTCATCGGGGAAGTGGGCTTCACGAGTCCTTCCAGAGGGCTGACTCAGCAGTGGCCCCGAGACCCAGGGACAGTAGGGGACATACTGAGGAGGTCCCGGGGGATTGGACCGAGGGCCCTGGCCGCAGACTTGCCAGCTGATGGTCCATCCCTTGAGTGGGGGGAGCCTGGATGGCAGGTGTGTGGCCTGAGGGACCCTGCCTCAGTGTCCTCTCCTGGAATGATCATGGCCGTGGCCTCCTCCGTGGGCACCAAAGGGTCGGTGAGGGAGGCAGGGGTGGAGCTGGTTTGAGCGTGTGCCCACCCCGGCCACGGTCGGAACACGAGGTTTATAGATGATGAGCAGCACGGACCAGGGGTCTCCCTGAGGAATTAGGGGACCCCCCCCCGGGAGCACGTGTGCCACACCTGCGTGAGGCTGGGACGGTCTCGTGCTCCACGCGTCCAGGCTGTGGGTTCCTGTAGGCGCCTGCGCGGCCCCCCCAGGTGGGCACTTGTGCACCTGCTCACCGGCCACTGTCGGGAGTGACCCGAGGTGCTTCCTGGTTTGAATTTCATGGGACCCTGGAGGACAGGGACTCGGAAGATAGGGCATGAATCGTTTCTTTTTATTGGGGTATCAGAGAGGTTGAGGTTTTGAAAAGGAAGCTTTGGGATTATTTTCTGCTTTTGCAGGCTCTTTGAGCACCTGGGAAAAGGATTCGTTGTTCCAGTCCGTAGAAGGACAAAGCTGTGTGTGGTGGGGACCCCCCATTAGAATCCAGGGACCACAGGTGCCCCGGTAGCCACGGGCTCCAGGCACACCTTGTGATGTGGGGTCCACGGTCTGCCGGGTTGGGAAGAAGTGCCACGTGCAAGCCGGCTGCCCTTCTCCCCAGGAGGGGATTTTGCATTTCTTGGCCAATGTGATTTTATAAGACAATGAAATGGTCAAACGTTTACTGAAATGTTTTATCTATTTACATCTTTAAATAATTTTTATAAAAAGAACATGTTACTATAAAATTACTCTTTTCTGTTCACAATCTGTGAAATGCATTTCTCCTAACCTGCCCTGTTCAGCCGGGGGGCTTCACCTCGCCGTGGCCTCTGGGCCCCTCCACGGGCTTGGCGGGGGACCCGAGGGGGATTTGTGCGGGGTTCAGGGGACCGCTCCGTGCACCAGCACCCCGTCCCTCCCCAGGACGCCTCCGTCAGGAGCCCCCTCCAAGGCTGTTTTTCAGCAACACCCCCACCATGGGAGAGCAGACCCCCAGGAACACTGAGTGGGTCCATGCCAAGTGTCTCTTTCTTTTCCAAACCAAGTCCATGGTGTGACCCCTGTGAGCCGCCGGGCCCCACACGGGCTGAGGCTGAGGTGGGCTGGTCTCTCTCCCCAGCAGTGCGTGGCCTCCCCCAACACTGGCCAGGATGTGGTGGCCCTCGCTGTTTCCAGGGGCTACTTTGGAGGGACAGACAGCTCCTGATGTGCAGGTGTGGGGGGGCAGGTCCGTCTCACGGGCTTTCTGGCCGGGATGCGGGGTCCCAGGGACGAGGCTGACTTGACCACACAGCGCAGAGCTGTGGCGGAGAGCAGTGGATGATCGTGATGGGGGGGGGGCACAGGGCCCAGCGGGGGTCACTGTCTGAGTGGGGGGTGCCGAAGGACAGCAGGGCGCCCCGGGTGCCGGACAGCGCAGCGCAGACCCCGTGCCTGACCCAGCGCGAGTTCGTTTCCTCATGCTTCCTCACGCGTTCGGGGCCCCTGTCCTGGCTGTGCAGATGGCCGTCCCAGCCCTGCGTCTTCACGTCTTCCCTGTGCAGCTCTCTCTGTCTGTTCCCTCCTTTTCTTGCGTTTGGGCAGATGCACGCTTCCTCTTTACCTGGACGTGGGCATCCGTGTTCCCAGCCTGTCCCTTCAGCCCAGGGAGCCGCTCCCAGAACCGTGGCCCCTGGACACTGCCGGGGAGCCCTGCACGGAGTGGCCGGAGCCGGGCGGGGGCAGGAATGGAAGTCTCAGCCCAGACGAGTCTGCGCGCTTCTCGTGCTCCTTGAATCCCAGCGGGTGACGGTCCCACGGGCACGGCTGTGTCTGCACGTGAGAAGCACGGCCGGGTTCAGAGGCTTGCTTTGCTCCTGGTGCAGGAGGCTCTCAGCATGTGCGGGCCCCGTGCATGCTGTTCGTGTGTCCCCTTCTTGGTCCTCCTATGGCCTCGGCCGGTGCATATTTCTGTCCCACTTGACAGATGAGGAAGGCGAGGCTCGGGGAGGTCCGTGGCACACCCAGGCGGAGGTGACGCCCTCGGATCTGGCGTCCCCACACTCTGCTGGGTCTGCGGTCCCTTCGGCCCCGAGGGGTGGGGATGCTCTGGTCTGAGGCTCTGAGATGTTCCCAGAGCCACCGGAGGTCAGATGGCTCACATGTGGTGGGGATGAGACGTAGACCCAGCCCTGCGGGCTCCTGGGCGGAGCTGGCTTCCTTGTCCCCACCCCATCAGAGGGCAGCATCCCGGTGCCTCAGTGACCTACCCATGCCAGGCTTGTGGGTAGAGGCCGGCATTGCGGGAAGCGGCCGGGTTCTCTGTGCTCGTGCGGAGGGCCTAGTGCAGGAGTCCTAGAGAAACACCTGGAAGGCTGGGCCCAGCAGCCTGTACATCCAGGCCCAGCCACCATCTTCAGGGTACTGGGTGGCGGGTCTGGTCTACAGGGTCTGTGTTGGCTTCACTCAGCTCATGGGTCTCCTAGGCCCAGCGTCCTGGAGAGGACAGCTGGGTGTCCGGCCTTGGTGGGTCCCTGTCCCCCTCCGCGGGGCCCTGGGCCTCTCCATGCGGCTTCTCTGTCTCTGTAGTGGGGAGCTCAGGACGCCAGGAGACCAAGGCAGAAACTTCTAGGCCTCCTCAAGATCGGCTGCAGGCGGCCTTGGTGTCCTTGCACCATGCCACCCTGGTCCCAGGGGTCAGGGGCCTACCCAGGCGTGGGTGGGGGTGGGGGAGTCTTCCACAGCCATCTTCAACCCGCCTCAGTGTCCCCGCCGTGAGATGGGGACATTCGCTACCACTTTGACAGGCTGGTGACAGAGCCCGGAGCGGGGTGGTGGGAGGCGGGGGGCCCACGGCCTGTCCAGTGGCAGGTGCCCCGCACGGTCACCACCACGACGGCTGGGGGCCGAGCGGCTCTTGAGGGAACGCTGCCCAGAGCGCCCTGTGTTCTAAATGTGAGCGGAGAAGCCCGGGGACGGTGGTTCCGCGGCGGGCCGGGTGGGCCGGTGCCCAGGAGCCCACCGGCCCCTCGCCGCCGGAGCACGTCGCCCACTGTTGTGACGATGTGCGTGGGGCACTAACCAGGACGCGGGAGCTCCGTGCACCAGTTCTGGCCGTCGTTCTGTCCGTAACTAGCGGCTTGACGGAGCCAGGGCCATGCGGCGTGGAGCTGCCCCGCAGGCGTGCCGTCCCCGCCATCTGGGGGGGTGGTTCCGGGACGTTCTGCCATGGAGACACCCTGGGCACGTTAGCGGTCCCTCCCCATCCCCCACGGCCACGAGTCTGCTCTCTGGGTCTGCGGACCTCACCTTTGGGGCCGGCGCAGGTGAGCGGATCACACAACACGTGGCCTTTTGGGTCTGGCGTCTGTTGCTCTGCGCGGTGGGTTCAGGGTCCATCCCCGTGGTCTCGGGCTCCTGCTGACAGCCGGTAGCGTCCCACTGTGTGCCTCGGCCACGTCCTGCGTCTCCGTTCACTTGCAGACTGGTGTTTGGGTTCATTGTGTCTTTATTTATGTTGGTATTTTTGCCAAAGTGATTATACACGCACGGGGCAGGAGAAGAGTCAAGTTGCGCAGGAGACGTTGGCAGGAAGGGCGCGGCCCCTGTCCCCAGCCCCTGCCACCGCCAGCAGTCCCCCCGTCCCCCAGTCCCCCGGGGTTGTGCTTTTTATTCTGTCTTCAGTTCTCCTTCGGTCACCTCTGTGGCGCTCGTGACACGCTTGTCATCCCAGCTCCTGATTTATTGACTCTAAACCTCTGGTTTTTGCTCTCGGAGATCAGCACCTGTCCCCCTCCCTTCCCCGATGGTTTCACACCGTTGTTACTTCTCTTTTGTGCTCCCCTCGTCTCTGTCGACACCCCCCCACTCCATCTCCAGAGCGTGGCCCCCTGCCCCTCCTTCCCTGATCCCCGTCCTCCCCACCTCCACTCTCTGACCTGTAAGACTGACACTGTTTTTTGGTTCTGACCATGGAACCTTCAATACCCCGCCTGGGGGCCGGTGCCGCCACTGTATAGGGCCGTGCTCAGAGCCGTGGCTGTACCTGGCAGTCCCAGGCCTTGTGCAGGCCCGGAGGGTGTCGGTGTGGGTCTTCCTCGGGGGCCCCAGACCTTGAACTCCTTCTCTCCCTGGGGACTGGGGGCTGGGGCCTCCAGAGGCAGCTGTGTTCTGGTGAGAGGCCCCGGGGTTCGGAATCTGCTCGGAGGCAATGGGTAAGTGTGGCTCTTTCCCCCTCCCGGCCGCACCCTGCGGCCGTGACCTTCCCCGCACTCTCTCCTCGCTCTTGAGCTTGGCTGGCCTCAGTGGATTGTCCTTCTCGCCTTGCTGGACAGATGGAGGCCTCTGTGGGCTGCTGTCCTGGACGGTCTTCGGCAGAACGGATTTTTCCACCGGCCGCTTGGGGAAGAGCTGCCCAGGGAGGCCCAGCGGCGTTGGGGGGCCTCTGCTCTGGGCTCAGAGGGCGTAGAGCCGTTCCTGCCTGGGCAGGGCATTTCGGTCCCATAGCCTCCTGCTGGCCGTTTTGGTGTCCTCCATGGGTCCAGGCCTGGCTGGACCTGGGGCTATGTCAGCAGCGTCCCCTCGGGCCAAGTCACCTTTGCCTTTGAAGTCCGTTGTGTCCCCCGGGGGGCTGTAACTCTAACGGCTGCAGCTCCCCATCCAGTGGGGTGAAACGGGTGATTTGGCAAGACCTCTGGGGTCTCCGGCTGTCCAGTTTCCCAGAATTCCGGTGGGCAGTGGAGTTCAAGGGGCCTGGGATGGATTCTAGAAGCCGCACCTGTGCCGTCCCGGCCGAGGCCCCATGGAGCCCTGCCAGGTGTATTGGGCGTGAGTCCTGGCATCGACTCCCTGGCGGCCTGTGGCCCTTGCCCTGCCCCGGCCTGCTCATCCCTGCCCGTTGCTGGGGCCTGGGGGTGCTCTGTGAGGGCCGGCGCCAGGATAGTGGACTCGCCTGTTGGACCCCTCCTCCCCAGGAGAGGGGACCGGGCTGGTGACCTTCCCCGGCCAGACAGTGTGGTGGGGCAGGTCGAACGCGTCTTCCCTTTCCCGCTGCTGCTGCTCATGCCGCCACCACCAGGGTTCCTACCCAGATTGCTACCACTGCTGCCGCCGTTGCTCCTCCTAGTGCCACAACCACCGTCTCCTGCCACTGCTTCCGCTGTAGCTAGTCCGCGGCCAGTCGCTCCCGCCGCCCCTGCCGCTCCCGCTGCCACAGTCGCTCCCGCCGCCCCTGCCGCTCCCGCTGCCACTGTGACCAGCATCGTTGCTACAGGCATTGCCACGGCCACCACCCTGAACACCGCCACGGTTCCTATCGCAGCTGCTGCCCCTACGTGTCAGGACGCCGCGGCTTTGGCGTCTGTGTGGGTCACCTCCCTGGCCGGGCTGTACGGCCCCGGGGAAACGAGGCCACTGACCAGCTGGGCAGGGCTGCACTTCTTTCCTTTCCTCCTTAGAAGAGCCTAGACGTGTTTCTCAAGGGCTGAAGCTGAGTCCGGCCCCGGCGTCTGCATCCCAGTGGCCTCGGAGCCCCGGCCCTTTGTGACCCCACCGAGGCTTCCTCTCCTCGGTCCAGCCTGTTCCATGGTCCTGGTCTCCTGTCTTCTGTCCCTAAGGCCACTACCCTCGGCCCTGATATCTAATTCAGGGCTGGAGACCTGGGACTAATGTCCGCTGCCCTTTGGCCTGGCCCCGCATCAGGTGGTGGGAATCACTGGGAATTGGGGAGAGTCCCAGGCTGACGTTCGGGGACCCCAGGGCCAACTCACCGAGTGACCTTGGGCAAGTGACTTAATCCTCTCGGAGTGTCTGTTTACTGACTGCCTTGTGAGCCTTCTCTACAGGGTGTCTGTGTCTCCTCCCTGCCCCAGCTTCCTCCGTATTTCCAAAATAAACAGAGGCTTGTTTGTGTTCGGAGGACACTCCCGGCTCTCAGACCACTTGCCTCTTTTCCGGAGCCAGATGGCCTCGAACCCAACCGCACGCGCCCTGGGACAGCCTCTCCCCTCCCTACCTGGGCAGGCCCCTAGCTGGGCCCTCCCATAGGATCTCCTGTCTTTTTCCCTGCCCTCCTTCCCTCCCCTGCATCCCTCCACCCCACCCCTGCGTCCTTCCCCCGCATCCCTGTTCTCCGTCCTTTTCCTTCCCAGCACCACCCCTGGCTCCTCTGGGCCGCCTTCTTGCCTGTCCTCCCTTTGTTACCCTGCTGCTGCCCCCGGGCACCGAGTTTGGGAAAGGCCAACTCCGACCACGGCTCCCCTTCTTCAGACCACACGTGCCTCCCCCTGCCTCTTTGTTTTGCTTCTGCTGTGGTTCCTGATCCCTAAGAGGCCCAGGCCTGGTGTGCGGTATAGACACTACGTCCGGAATGTTCTCCGTTGGTGATAGGATGAGTCGTCTTGTTTGCTTCTCTGGGCCACTTAGACTGAGCTCATGGGCACAGTGGCCCCTGGGGAAGCCTCGGGAGGTGGGTTGGGTGAGTCCACACCTCTCAGGAGGCGGCTGGCCGTCCCAGGATACCCCTTGGAAGGATGGCTTTGGGTCCTGCTGGGGTTCCTCATCTTGCAAGTGAACTTACTCTCTTTTTTTTTTTTTTTTTTTTTTAAGATTTTATGTATTTATTTGACGGAGAGAAATCACAAGTAGGCAGAGAGGCAGGCAGAGAGAGAGGAGGAAGCAGGCTCCCCGCCGAGCAGAGAGCCTGATACGGGACTCGATCCCAGGACCCTGGGATCATGACCTGAGCCGAAGGCAGAGGCTTTAACCCACTGAGCCACCCAGGTGCCCCGAACTTACTCTCTTTAGACCAGAAAACACCCAAATGGATACTAGATCTGAGCATTTTTGTACATTGTGTATTAAAGATGGCCAGTCCTTGCTGGCTGGAGAGGATGAGTGGCTGGTGAAGGGTGAGGCCACCGAAACAGGAGACCCTGTGAAAGTGGCTGAACAGGCCGGACGCTGTCCCTCGCTAGCGCAGAAGCCCAGGCTCCCGGCACCCCTTGCTCTGCTGCCCCGTGCCCCGTGTGGGGCCCCACCTCATGGCACAGGGTGGCTGCTCAGCCTCTGCAGTTGCATCTGCATTCCATTCTGCGCGTCAGGGAAGAAGGGAGAGGCGGGCTTTTTGCTGAAAGAGCGGGGGCCTGCCTCAGAGCTGTGCCTTCTTACGTGCTGTCCACACTGCGACACGCATCCCACGTCTTGCCGCGGTGCAGACAGGAGGTGGGGTCTTCACCCAGGCAACCTTGTGCCCGTCTGCAACTCATCTCCCACGGAAGAAGGAGAGGGGACCCGGGGGCAGTGATGGCCAGTGCTCTCACCACAGGTAGGGACGGTTGGGCTCCTGTCGCTGCCTGCTCTTGGGTTTTTTCCCTCTGCTTTTCTCGAAGGGCTGAAAGCAGATCGGGGCTGGGAAAGCAGTGTGTGTTCGCCCTGCGGCTGGTTGGTTGCAGTACTCCTTGAGATGCTGTGAGGTGGGCACCAGCGGCCCCTTTACTACAGATGGGGAGACCGAGGCAGAGCACGCCCCGTGTGGCTGTGCAGGGCTAGCTGTGAGGCCGGGCCTGCCTGGCTTCATGGAAGGAGCCGTTGCCTGGGCTCCTGGCCTTGGCTCACGCCCCACTTCATCCCCCAGAACCTCGGCCTGCGCCCAGAGCTCCATGTGTGCACAGCCGTGCCTCCGCCGGAGCCCGTTCCCCACACCGCGGCAGAGATGATGATTCGTGGGGTCGTCCCCGGAGCGGCCCCTCTGGGTCATGGATTATTCATGGCGATACTAAATATTCCAGGCCGAGTTCTTGGGCGGAGGCTGCAGGGTCCCCAGCCTTGTATCAATATTAACTCTGGACGCGTTAATAAGCACCGTTGAGTTTGCAGAGCCTGATGAGGTTTAACGGGGGCAGAGGAGAAAGAAGAAACTAACACTTTTCCAAACGAAATGTCGGATGACGGCCGATGGCTGGGGGCTGTGGTTTTTCTTATTTTCTGGATGAATAACCGAGGCTGGGCGGTGGGAGGTGACCCTTCCGGGGGTCCCAGGGCACCCACTCCAGGCTTTTCCAGCCTCTGGTCTGAGCCCTGGGCTCTTTGGGCCTTCACTTCCCAAACGGAGGGCAGAGCATGGGTGATGACTGCTCTCCCTCGAGCCCGGAGTCCCAGTCCCCTGCCCGACCACACAGGGGGAGGTCGGAGGTGGGATTTCTCCCGGGGACCGTGGCTCTCAGGCCCGAACCCTGCGTGGTGCTGGCGGGCCCTTCCTCGGACGGCCCTGCGTCTAATGCTGGCGATGGTCTCCTTCCCCACTGACCTTCTACCCCAACCTGTACCAGCTCCCGGGCTCTCACTGCCCGCGGCCTGGGCTGTATTCGGAGTCGAGCCCGGTTCTGTGCCGAGGTCCCTCTCCCCGTTTCAGCAGCACCGAGATATCTGCTTCCCCCACCGTAACTACTGTCCGGGTCTGGTTCCTCCTGGATGACGGCGGTGCTGGGCGCACGACATGAGCGCCCTTCAGTGCGGTGGGAGGTGACCGTCTCGTCACGCATCTTCACGGAGAGCTGTCGCTCCTTGCAGTGCAACAAAGGCCAGGGACGCGCTGTGCCTCTTCCCGGCAGGCCTGGGGGGCCCCCGGGCAAGCGTCAGGGGCACCAGTGGAGGCAGGGCAGCCTCCACAGATACCACCGGGACCTTCTGCGACACGTTCACACCTCGGGTCCCACGCTCGCCGCAGCAAGAGGAGACCAGCGGCCTCCAAAGTGTCTGCGCTGAGCAAACCTGGATTTTACCCCAATTAGTAGCTTGAGCCTGAGCTAATTGATTCATTCCAAAGGGCGCCGTCCCACCAGCCAGCGTCGAGATACTTAACGTCTGATTTCCAGATCCGGAGAGGCCGCCATTAGCGAGATTAATTGCAGGCACACACGCTTTAGTCCCTGCCCTCCCCACAGAAACAGAAGCGACAGCTCTCCTGGAGAAAGGGCGCGGGGCTCTGGCGAGGACCCTGCTCGGACATCCAGGGCCTCCCCCGGGACCTGCCGATGGGGACCCCAGGATATGTTCCTTCCGTCTCAGAGGAAACCCAGGTGCACAGAGAGGGCGATTGGCCTGCCGGCAGCATAGCAGGACCTGAGCCCAGGTATGGCCGTGCTCCCTCTGGGGCTGAGTTTCCAGGACTTTCCTTATCTGAATCATCGGATAATGGAATAATCGGTGCACAGTGGGCCCTGTTCATTCTCTGCTTGTGAGGGTCCCGGGGCTTTGCTCCAGGCCGAGCCAGCTGGCAGGAGGCTGGTCAGACGGTAGCCTACCCCTCCAGCCTGTGTCCGGGGCCTGGGTGGGGAGCGGGGCCCCCGGGGGGGCTTGGGTGCTCTGTCACCCTCACACCTGGGATGACCTCCGGCCTCATCTTTCAGGGAAGGGCTCTCCCCTCCCCGGGTCTCCTGGAACTTGGTTGGGGGATGAGGATGGGCCACCTCCTGTGCTCCTCCCGCAGGAGGCCCTGAGGGCATCACACAGAGGGACGTGGGCTCCCGGGAAGCCCAGGAGGCCCGTGTGTGTGTTTGGGGGCTGGCAGTGGGGTCTGGTGGTACAGGCGGCTGCTGGTTGGCACTTGCTGTTTTTAGAGACGTGTTTCTAGGACCCAGAGAATTCCCTGGGTCCAGATGTCCCATGTCTGTAATCCTGGTTTCCTTCCGGGCACCCCTTCCTGGGAACGGTGGGTGGGTGGGCGCCGAGCAGCTGAGGCCTGCTTTGTTCCCCATTCAGGGCACCTGTGGGGGCCTCGCTGTCCCGCCCCCACGCTGGCCCTGGGCCGCGTGCGTTATGTATGCTCCCAGGCAATTAGCTTCTGCAGGGAATCCCCGAGGGCTCTGTGGGGCGGAGAGGTCACTTCCAGAAGAATGGGCCTGGCAGATGGGCCCTACCCGGCTCCCACCCTTCCCTCCCCACCCCAAAGGAGGGTGTGACTCAGTGCTGGGTCTGCTGTCCTTGGCCCCTGCCGGGAGGTTACCCACTGGCTCTCTTCTGAGCGGGCCTGAGCCCCAGAAACCCCCTCTTGGTCCAGCACCCCCACCTCCGGACGCTGGGGAAGAGAGAAACAGGTCCCAGGGTCCTCGGCACCTGCCTTGGTGTCCCCCATCATTCGTGCCCCCACCCCCGCCCCAGTCCCCACCAGAGCCCATCCTCCATATGACATCCTGTCCTCTTGGGGTCTGCAGGGCCAGGCCACCCCCTAAACCGGCCTCTGCATTTTTGGAAGCCTGACCTCACCTCTGTGTTGCCCCCTGCCCCAAGCCGGGTGGCTCCAAGATGCCAGCAGATTTCCTAGGCTGTTTGCATGAAAACAGGCTCTGTAACTTGGGGAATTCATCTCCGGGTGCCCAAGAGCTGCTCATGGATCCACCGGGATCTAGACCAGTGCGAGGCCCACAGAGGATGAACTTTTCCAAGGGGGATGTACCGTGCCTGCAGCTCCCCTAGGAGCCCAGCTGGCTCTTCCTCGCTTCCCACGGTGTCCGGTTTCCTTGTCTGTACCCACCGGCCCCTCCGCCCTTGCAGACCCCAACACCGGGCCCAGGCACAGAGGGAAGAGGGGACATGGGTCTTCGCGTCTGGGGCTGCCTCTCGGCCACAGTCGGGCCCAGGTTGGGCCCTGGCCAGAGCTCAGACAGACTAGGGTCTGGGTCCTGGATTGTCTGCTTTCTAGTGGGGTCACTGCGGGGCCTTTCTGAATCTGACCCGGCCACGCTAAGGGGGACCAGCCAGTGCCCTCTCCATGGAAGGCGCGGGCGGAGCAGGGGGTGGTGCTTAGCAGGAAGCCCCAGCCTGTGTGCTTTCCTCCTTTCTGGTCAAGGTTGGTGCTGGGACATGGGGACGGGAGACGGATGGCATCCCGGCTTCTGGCCATGGGTGATGGGGCCCCTCTGCTGGCTCCTCGCCTGGGAGCCTGTGCCGAGGGTCCTGGGCCTCATAGGAATCCTGGCACAACGCCAGCTTGTCTGCTCATCCAGCCGACCTGGCATCTCCTGCTGGGTCAAGCGTGGGCCGGGGGCCGCTGCCTCCCCTGGGCTCTGAGAGCCCAGCCTGGACGAGGGGAGCCTCCAACCAGGCAGCAGAAAGCAGGGTGCAGGCCACGAGGCCCTGTTAGCTGGGCAGCTCTGCGGGGAGCGATCAGGCACTTGCGGATCTGCTGTCTGGGCGAGGCCCGTCTCAGCACTGCCTTGGCCAGCGGGTGGTATGGACATGGAGTGAGTTGCCCAAGGTACAGAGTCTCTTTGGAAGGTGACCAGACATTCAGGGTAGCTCCTCGGAGGCTGGAGGAAAGCCGCAGATCAGAGTCTCGTGCCGGGTCCCTGTCCCGCGGGAGGTCGGAGCAGCGGGCGGCCCGTGCGTGCTGGTACCTTGGGGCTCCCAAGCATCCTGGGGTGATGGCTCATGAAGGCCGCTCATTTCTCAGCTGTCAGATGGCTGTGGGGGACGGGGGGAGACACGGGGGAAGGTCGCATGTCGCTCAAGGGCCATGCCATCCTGGGTCACATCCGACCTGCACCCTTGGGATGAGTGACCTGGGCACGGTGCCCGCGGGCACAGGGAGAGGTCCTCCCACACTCCTCGTGCTGCACGACTTTGTGGGACTCCCGTGGAGCTCACTGTGGGCTGGCGGGAGTCGCTGGGAGCCGGTGCCCTCGATCCAGACTCGTTTGGGGGAATTGAAGAGCTCTGAGCGACCTCCACCTGCTAGCCTGCGGACTGGGAAGCCTGAACATCAGGCCTTGAAATTGCAGGGGAGAAGCAGGGAGAAGCAGGGGCTAGGCGGTGCAGGTACTCCTGCGGCTGCTGGACCGGTTGGGCCCACATGCCTTCCCCGGGGCTGGGCCACCCCCAGCTGGACGGGCTCCCGGGTTCAGAACAGATTTCTGGGGACGCCTGGGTGGCTCAGTTGGTTAAGCAGCTGCCTTCGGCTCAGGTCATGATCCCAGTGTCCTGGGATCGAGTCCCACATCGGGCTCCTTGCTCTGCAGGGAGCCTGCTTCTCCCTCTGCCTCTGCCTGCCATTCTGTCTGCCTGTGCTCGCTCTCCCTCTCTCTCTCTGATAAATAAATAAATAAATCTTAAAAAAAAAATAGAACAGATTTCTGGGGTGCGTGCGAATGGCTGTGGCTTCCCAGCCTCTGCCTGTCACCCTGGGCACCTCGGGCAGTTGGCGGGCCTGAGGCAGACGAGGCCCCTTCTGGAAGAAGGGGGTCCCTGCAAGTGTGGGGATGTGCTGCGGACAACCCCCCGTCCCATGCGGTCGCCCCCGTGCTCCTTCGGCTGCACTGGGATGGGGAGGCGAGGCGCCCCTGCTGACAGGCCCCCCCGGGCGGCCCTGAGCGACCCTGTCGCCTGGCCCGTGGGCAGTTCTGTCCCCTCCCTGGCCGTCCGTTCATCGGAGGCCCGGAGCTGCATTTTCCTAAAGACAATTCAACATCTGCAGAGTCTCTAGACTTGAAGCTAGAGGATTTTTTTCTTTTTTTAACATGAACTTCTTTTGAAGCATTCCATTTGTCGTAAGCGGACAGCTCAGTGAGTTGTCAGTAAGCCCCCCCGCGCCCCCCGCCCAGGTGAGCAGCTGGGGCGCGAGACAGACGTGGCCCGCATCTGTCCAGTGCCCGGGATTCCCACTGCACCCCGCAGGGTGGTGGCTGTGCGAGTCAGTCCGGAGTGTGGGGAGGGGGTTGGGGGGACGTGGCAGGGGCGGTCAGGGGGCTCCAGGGAGGGCAGAAGGGACCTGATGCGTGAGCTTTGAGGGGCACCTTGCAGGAAGCTGGGGCCGGGCAGGGGGCAGGGGAGGGCGCTGCTGACCGAGGGAGCGCAGAGCAGGTGCACGGAGGGGATGTGTAACCTGCTTGTGCTGCCTTGTGCTCTCTGAGCTCCCCTGCTGGCGCTGTCGCGCGAGTGTGTGCGCGCGTGCGTGTGTGGTCACTGGTGTTGACGTTCGTTTTGACTTCCCTCTCGCCTCGTCCACAGCTGCCAGAATCAGTTTAGACCCCGCTGTCGGTGGTCCGTGGCCTCTGGTGAGGGTGTGGGGTGCCCTTGACCTTCACAGGAGCACGACCTGGGAATTCATCTCGTCTGATCACCTGTACAATGCTAGCACCAGTGTATTACATACCTCCAGGCGACGGGGCGCTCGCTCCCCAGCTGCAGCTGGGCCCTGGCGGACCGCTCCAACGGAGGCCCAGCTCGCCTCCCGCCCGCCTTGTCTGGGGATGGCGGGTGTCCGCTGAGCGGGTCGCTGGTGTTGCCGCATTTTCCGGTACGTTCCTGAGAATTCGTAAGTGCCTGAGCTCCTGCAGCCGGTCCACAGCTGGCTCTGTGTTCCCCCGAGCTGACTCTGCCGTTCCCTCTCCCCCTTCCCGTCGCTCACGCCCGTTAGCCTCCGCCTGCGCTGCGCCCCTGGGCCGGGCACGCCGTCTCCCCGCGGGCGCCTCCGGGTCCTGCCAGCTGCTGGTTGTGCGCCGAGCGGCATTACCGCCAGCCGGACTCGCTTCCGATCACGAGGGGAGCGTGAACTGAGCCGGCGACGCAGGGTCCGTCTGCTGGAGCAGTGTCGTGTGCGGACGTCCGGCGTTAGCAAGCGTGGGGCCGTCCCACCCTGCGACCCGGGGAAGGGTCCTCAGAGAGCAGGGGGGTGCAGGGATGCTGCCAGGGGAGATGTTCCTGGGGACGGGGAGTTACTGCGGGGCCGGGCCCAGCACGGACCGGATGTGGGGGTGCGGCTCGGACCCGGGCCAGGGGCCTCCAGGAAAAGCTGAACGGATGTTCCGGTGGCCGTGATGTGCTGTACCACCCACTCGTGTTCACGGCAGAGCTTTTCTGTCTGTCTGCCTGCCTGGGCCTTGACTGTCGCCTCCGTGGGAGCCCTCCCTCGGTCACTGACTGCCCTCTGCTGCTGGGGGGGCGTCCCAGGGTCCCTGAGTGTCACCTTGGGACGTTCTTTTTTTTTAGGATTTGATTTATTTGAGAGAAAGAGGGAGTTGGGGGGCAAGGAGCCGAGGGAGAGGGACGAGCAGACTCGGGGCTGAGCTTGAAGCCCACTCGGGGTTCGATCTCTTGACCCTGAGATCACGATCTAAGTCAAGAGTCCGGGGCTTGACTGACTACGCCACCTGGCGTGCGACCCTGCGCTTTTGGGTGGCCGTTGTCCTAAGTCATTGTATCTGCAGTGGTCCTTTCTCCGAATCAGGCCACCACCTGAGGTCCTGGGACGGGCGTGAGTTTTGGGGACCCTCAGACGTGGCACGGACCTCGTTGGCTGTCACGACAGTGTGCTCAGACGACCTGTCCTTTGTGCGAGGCACGACAGGGCTGCCCTTGGGGGCTCTGAAGACAGAGTGGACAGGGTGCTTGCCCTTGGGGGGCCCGTACTCGTGGGCTGAGCGCGGGGCGCAGGATGACTGGGCGGTGCTCGTGGCAGGGCCCGAGGCTGGCCTTGACCTGCGTCTCCCTTCCACGCTGCGTCCATCCTGCGCCTCCCTTGTGACCTCCAGGGTGAGCTCCAGGCCCCTCAGGGAGTCCCGTCCAGTCCCAGTCCAGCCACATCTGCCCCCTGCCCCACGCGTGCATCCTACAGGGGCCGTGTGAGGAGGCCGAGGCTCCCCGGGCTGTGGTCTCTCTCCGGCTTTCTCTCCCGCTCCTGCTTCCAGCTGGGGGTCCTGCGGTCCCTCACCTCCACCCGCCGCCTCCACCGGCCCCTCCGGGGAAGATCATTGAAGGAGAATTTCAAGAGCACTTGGAGACTCGAGCTGCAGCGTGAACCCACAGAGCCTGGTGCAGAGAACCGTGTCCCCCAGGCTGTGTTTCCCGGAGCTGCTGAGCTGGGGGGTCCTGCTGGCAGGTTCCCTTCCCCTTGTGAGGGGCCTCGCAGGTACTGGGAGACCCAGCACACGCCCAGCTGTAGGCAGGCCACGCCGGGCCTGCAGAAGCCTCTGTCCCACTGTGTGCTGGAGCCCCGTGTCCCACTTTGATGAAAGTAATTCTCTCAGCTGCGCCGGTGGATGGGACGAGCTGGTGGCCTGGTTCAGAGCCGGGCTCAGTCACTCTGGGCCGTGGGCCCGGATGGACTGCTGGCCTTCTCAGGCTTGGTGACGAGGGGGATCCCTCTGCCAGGATCTCATCCGGTCTCCACGTTACCTCTCATCATCGTGTCCCCTGGGGCTCCTCTGGGCTGTGGCAGTTGGCAGCCCTCCCCTTTGACGGTTTTAAGGACAAGATTCCTGCTGGAGCTGGAGAAGGCTGCCCTATGCTTCCCCTGCCACGGCCCTGGTGCCCCACCAGTGGGGGAAGGGGCCACAGCCTGGCAGTGTAGGCCGCAGGGTCTCTGCACCTGGCTGTCCCCACCCCAGGCCCCATCACTCGGCTTTCTCCTCTGCCTCGGGCGGCCTACTTCTTAGACACCCTTTCTCCTGAGCTCGCAGAGAATCTGCTCTGTGCAAAGGGACCTTCAAACTCTGCCCTTAGATCGGAAACAACCCATGAGGTGACGGGAGCGGGAAGTCCCTTGACGGGCCAGGGTGAAGTCGGAATCAGGATGAACCCCTTTCTCAGAAGCAATCTGGAGCTTTGTCTGCAGCTGTTTTCCATCTTTTCTGGAAACGTGGTGCACAAGAGAAAAAAATCGCTTTCAATTTTTTCCTGGTGAGGGCTAGCGTCGCACAAATCGGGTGTCCAGACGTAGGGCAGGGGAGTTTGGGGCCAATGCGGCTTCAGAAAGAAAAGCACGCTCTGACGGGCAAGGCAGGGCCCTGGGGCACCCCCGAGGCCGTGTTGTGGGACGACCACCCTCATTTATGCTGAGCCAGTATGCGTGCGCCGCCTCTCTGACACACTGGCCCCTCACCCAGCTGACCTCCTGTTCATCCCTCAGGTCGAGGGACACCTCCCCCAGGGAGCCTTCCCTGATGCCCCCGCTCAGTCAGGCCCTCCGCCCCTTGGCTCATCGGCCCTTTGCCCTAGAGTGTTGAGCACACAGTCCGGGAGCCACCTCTGGCCTCTCGTCCCCGGTCCTTGGGACCTAGCTGCTCACCCAACATTGCTGAACACACAGGTGAGGAGGTGAGAACCCCTCGCTGGGGGGTGCTCATCCCCACGGTACAGGGCTCAGGGCCAGGGGCCGTCTGCAGCTGGACGCAGAGCCAGGTTTGGCGACGTCAGACCAGGCTCTGCACCCTCTGGAAGGCGGGGCCACAGGCTGCCCTGAGACGGGGCGGGCATGCAGCTGACTCCTGGGTTGGGGGGAGACCCCCTCACCCCGCTCCCTCCTGCAGGCGTTGGAGGCTGAATTCCCACCATGTGAAGGGAGGAAGACGAGGGCTCCACACCCAGCGGCCAGCTGCCACCTTTGGTCCTCCCCCTACCAGCCCCCACCTCCGGGGCCTTGGCCCAGGCAGGGGCTCCTGCTCCGGGCAGCGGAAGTATCCCGAGGTGTGGCTTCCTGGGGATCCTAGCAGGGCTGGTGGTGGGCAGGCGGGCAGGGGCTGCCTCTGTGAGGTTGTGTCGGTCAGCAGCGCTGCTGCGTAACAAACGTCCCACGGACCAGACGCTGCAACAGCAGATGGGATTTCTCACGTGTCTGGAGCCTGAACGTCCGACCAGGTGCCAGGAGGGTTGGGGTCCGTGAGGCCCTCTCCCTGGTTTGCGAGTGGCGGCCTTCTCGCTGCAAACTCATGGGCAGAGAGAGATCATCCCTCTGTGTCTCTTCCAAAGTGGCACTGATCTTGCCCTTGGGGGCCCCACCCCATGTCCTGATCACCCCAAACACCCACCTCCTGATTCCCTCGCACTGGGGTGAGGGCTCGAACACAGGAGTCTGGGGGGCGCAGACGTCCAGTCCGCAGCAGAGGTTGACCACTGTGTGCGGCAGCCACGGAGATGCGGCGGCGGGAGCAGGGCCTTTGCTGCCTCAGGAGGGGCCGGAATGACAACAAGGTGGGGTGAAGCCAGGGGCCGTGGATTCGTGGGGTCTCCTCACCACGTGGGGCCTCACAGGGGAGGACACAGACCGAGCGGCCCTCCCCTTCCCTTCCGTGGCTGGGGACGGCGGCGCCCCACGGCTGTAAGGCTCGGAAGACTCTGATCCTCAGCTGTGTCCCGTCTTTCCAGAAACGCTCACCCACAGGCCTTTCACGACTGAAAATGCTCGGATTTGTGGCTTGTCCTGTCGCACGGTGGCTGCCTGAGGGGGTCCTCACATAGGTGGGGGGCTGCGGCCATGCTGACCCTGGCCCTGACCCAGCCCGAGCCTGCTCCCCCTCCTTCGGAGGCCAGTGGAGGTGCCCCCCGCCCGGGGCTCTGCTGGGGATGTCCAGACACCCAGGAGCCCTCCTTGCTATCAGCTGGGGAGAAGGTACTTGGTGGGGGGGCTGCCCGGGCGCTCCGGCCCCAGAGCGAGGGGCTGGCGAGAGCGAGCCGACGGGAGAGTCTCCTTGCTCCGTGCGCTGCGTACTTGCTCTTAATGACCGGGTCACTAAGTCACCGCTTTAGAGGTAAGCGTGCACGCTGAGAAATTATGCCGTGGTGTAAGACGTACAGTTTTTGTTCCTCTGCCCGTTAAAGTGGCTGTTAATCAGGGAGGCAGCGAGGGAGCTCTGAAAGGCGCCGGCCCGCTCCAGGTAACGGCCACCGTCGCGTCTCCCCCGTCAGTAAGCTGGGCTTGACCGAGGGTGAGGCCCCAACTCGAGGGGCTGAGCCGGAAATGCTACGGGAGGGGTTCCAGGACGAAGCTCCTGAGGCAGGCCGGGCTGTTCTTCTGGATGCTTCCTTTTTAAGAGCCATGAGTGCAAATCAGGCCATCCAGGGTCTTGACCGTCTCTGCCACTGTGACCGCTTCGATCCTCCGTTTTCTCCTTTGACAAGGGGCACGGGGACACAGACTTCTTTGGGTGGTGGAGGATTGAGTGAGTTAGTGAGAGGGTTCCTTCTGGGCCCAGTGCCAGGCTCGTGGTCAGGACTCAGGCTCATAGAGCTCAGACTGTGGTCAGGACTCAGGCTCATGATCAGGACTCAGGCTTGTGGTCAGGAGTCAGGCTCATGGTTAGGACTCAGGTTCACGATCAGGACTCAGGCTCATGACTAGGACTTGGGCTCACATTCAGGACTCAGGCTGTTGTGAGGGTTTAGGCTCACAGTCAAGAGTCAGGTTGTGGTCAGGACTCAGGCTCATGGTTAGGACTCGGGCTCACAGTCAGGGTTAGGCCCATGGTCAGGGCTTAGGTTTGTGATTGGGGATCAGTCCCATAGTCAAGACTCAGGCTCCAGGTCAGGATTCAGGCTCATGGTCGGGACTCAGGCTTACGCTAGCATCAGCTCGTTCAAGGTGGTTCTGGTGGGTGTTGTGCTCCGAGCTCTGCTCCTGGGCCGTGACTCTGGGATTGGCAGGGGGGCAGCAAACACTGCGAGTGCCCAGGGCATGCGGATCCCAGCCTTTGTGGGCTGCGGCTTGGTGTCCCTCGGGATCGCACATGGAGGCTGGCCACTTCCAAGCTCCGGGTGTCCCCAGGGCTGGTTCCAGGCACTCAGGACAGTGAGGGAAAACCAGAGTCCATTCGCTGTTTCTGGCAACTCTTTAAACGTAAGGCAGGAGGCGTTTCCCTCCTCGTGGGAATGCAGACGGTGCTTAGAAAGGGCCGAGTCCCAACGCCAGTTTCAGTCCTGGGGCTGCCTCTGGTTGTGTCATGATGCGTGAGGTCCCCTGCCTGTCTGGGCTTTGGTTTCCTCTGGGAAGTGGGGATGGCGGTCCTGACCCCACGCCATCGTGGGCACGTGTGCCCGGGTGGGACGTGGTCAGTGCTAACAGGGAGAGGCTGGCGTGGGCTGATGGGGCAGGGCCTCTCGAGGAGCAGGCTGTGTAGATGCTTTCTGACCCTTGGTTCGCCGTCTCTGCTACAGGGAAGAGGGAAGGGAAACTTGGAGTCAGAGCCTTGCAGACAGGGCGAGGTTTCCATGTGGGACCAGGGCTCCTTCCTGCTCTGCCCTGTGGTGTCTAATGCCGTTGGCATCTGAGACCCGGGGCAGGGCGGCTGGGCCGTGGGGATTCTTGTACCCTTGGGCAGTGATTCATGCCACTGCGCGGCAGACGGGCTTCTTGTTTTGTGGCTTCGCTAGGATCCGAGGGGAGACGTGTTGCTGCTTGTGGCTTCTCTGTGACATGCCTTCATCCCTTTTACCTGTCGGGGGGGGGGGGGGGGGGGGGGCGGGTCTCTGCTCTCCTGCAGCCACAGGGCGTGCCAGGGGCGCGAGGGGGTGCATTCACAGACGGTGAGTGGCCGCCACCAGCCCACCCCGCCAGCTCCCCAGCGCTCCCGTCCTGGTTGCACGGGCTTGCTGGCCCCACCTGACCTGCCCGCCGCTGCTGACCTCCGTCCAGAGCTGCCCCGTCTGGGGCAGGGTGGGGGCAGAGAGAGCTGGGGCCCCAGAGCCGGAGGCATGAGCCGAATCTATCTCAGGTCCCTGCTGGTCTGCTGCGAGTCCCCAGGCCTCAGTTCTCGTGCTTAAAAGGGGAGGAACGGCAGGAGTGTCTCGTGGGGGTTTGAGGGACTGAAATGAAATGAACCTGGGAGAGGACTCGATACACAGCCGTTGTGGTTAGCGGAGGTCTGCCCGCGAGAGCAAAGCCTTCAGTGCCAGGGGGCAGCTCCGTCTCTAGGCAGGCTCTGCCTGGAGTCCCCGGGCGGCCTTTGTAGACCACAGACAACTTCCTCGCTGGGTTTAGCTTTCCCACCCATCGAGTGAGAATCTGGGCCAGGTGGTCGCTAAGTTTCTTCCACTGAGGATTTTAAGTTTCCCTGACGGACTCCTGCAGACCTTCCTGGTCCAGAACAACTGAGGTTCATGCCTCTCCCTGCCCAGTGACCACGGAGCCTTTGACCCGATGTTTCCGATCAGGGGCAGTAGGTAGCGCCCAGAGGGACTCTTGAGACGGCCGGGCCTAGGTGTTTCTTGGGGTGGACTCAGGTCTCTCCTTGCACGCCAGATCTCTCCGACAGGCAGCGCTGGCTCTGAGCACAGAGAGCGTTTCAGGGGCTTTCTGTGGCTTCAGCAGGAGGAGCCCTGTGATTGATGAGTGATGCCTGCAGTGAGCCCAGCAAGGGATGGTGCCAGCACGCGGTATGGTTCCCTTAGTCCACAGATCGGGAAACTGAGGCCTAGAGAAAAGTGGCTCAAATAGTCAGTGGCAGTCTTAGCGCTTGACCCCTCATCCCTGTCATTTTGCCCTGGTTTGCAGCTCCTGTGGTTTACTCGTGACTTCACCTTAACCACGGTGACTCCTGTAACGTGCCCGGCACAAGGGGGCGCGTAATGTGTGAGTTCAGTTCGGACCCATCACCCATCCATCCCTCCATCCCTCCATCCCTGCATCCCTCCATCCGTATGTATTACAGCCTTCGGCCCCTGCAGAGTACAAGGCATGAGGACGCAGGCTGCCGGTCCCCGAGCCTCAGGAGGGCCTGCCCCACTTGCACGTGGGGTCTTGATCTGCCCGCGCTGAGACTGAGGACGTGCAGCTAGAATTGGGGTTCATTTCAGATCACCTGGAAGCCTGGGTTCAAGCTCAGGAAAGGAAAGGGCCAGTGCCCAAGAGTCTGCAGACTCCCCTTTTTAAAATATATATATATATCATTCCTCTTTCCTCCGACATTGCTTTTGAGCTCCAACCCTCCTTCCACGCAACCCCCCCAGAGCTGTCACGCGTCGCTGGCTCCAGCGAGTGGCGGTTTTCTTCTGGCCCCTTAGCCGTCCCGCCCTCCCCCAACCCCCCAAAGAGGAGTCCCGTCTGCCAGGTGCTCCCGTGCTGCCACCGCCTGGCGCAGAGCACGGCAGCTGACAAGTGGCCGTGTTTCCCACTCGCTTCTGATCACGGCTCCTCCCCGGGGCAGGCCTCGAACACGGGGCGGTGACGGCTCGCCTCGCGTGATGAATCCCACCTCGGGGCCGCTCGTTCTGAAGGCACCGGTGCGGACGCTTTTCTGACCTTGCTCTCGACGTGAAGAAAGGAGAAAACAGCAGGGCAACGCGGGGCTGAGCCGGGGAAAGCGGTCTACGATGATTTGCTTCGAAGTGTGCAGCCGTGTTCGCTGTAGATCTCCCAGGCAGATAGGGGGTTTCCCGGGCAACGTGTTTAAATGAGGTTCATAATCTTGCCATTTGGCCCCACGGAGCCGTGCGCACGCGTGTGTGCGTGTGTGTTTGTGTTTTCCAGACGTGTGCTAGTGGCTGATAAGGAGGGTCTGTGGCCTGAGCCCGGAGCATGTGACTCCTGCTCTTTGACTCCTAGTGGCGGCGAGAGCAGCGGGCCGGGAGCCCTCCCGATCCGCACAGCGTCTGCGAGCCGGTGGGGTTGGAGGGGCCCTGGGCGCCGACCTGCGACGGCAAACCTCATCGCCAGCTCCAAGCAGCCCCCCTTAAAGGCCGGCTCGCACCCCTCTTTGTCGTTCTTCGGGATTGTTCCTGCCCGTGCCTCTCCATCGAGGACCGTGGGCTTTCCCAGGGTCCGTGCCAGCTGCATGCTAGGACGAACACGGTCCCTTTACCGTGGTTCCCGCGCGAGCCATCCGTACTGCCCGTGTGTCCTTGTTTCTTCGCAGAGACATTTGTCAGCGCCGCAAACCCGCCTTTTTTACGGCACGCGTTCGCAGAGAAGCCTTCGTTCTGAGGGGTACTGATTGTTCACTTGTGAGGAAATACTGTTTCCACATGACGAGCTCATCTCCTGGAGGACGTCGGGCTTTCACGTTCAGGACAATAAAGGCTTTGAAGCAAAACACACACGAAAAACCTTGGTTCGTGTTGTGAGTTGCAGTGGAGAGGTGCGGTGTTGGCTCACCTGGGAGACGGCGAACCTTTAGGTGGGCAGGGGGCACGTGTGCGTATACGTGTGTGTGTGTGTGCGTGCGTGTGTGTGCGTGTACGGCCTCTGCCCCCGGAAGACCTTCAGGGGCCCCGGCTGACGGTGGCTTCACCACCTCTAACATGGGTGTTTCGAGGCTACCCAGGAGCGGGAGGTTTCAAGTGACCCCACTTGACGTCTGTGCCCATCCACGGGGTGGGCCTCACATACTGCAGGAGAGGCTGGAAGCTGTGGTCCAGCCAGGCCTGGAAGAAGGGGTGTGTGGTTTTGTGCCCGACTGTGGGCCCCTGGGGGTGGGGCGCTGGGTAGAAACGCAGGTCTGGGCCGTGCCGATCTGGGTGTAGTTCCTCAGTTGGCCACTGATTGCTGGGTGACCCGGGGCAAGGTGCTCATTCTAATCCAGTCCCAGGGTCTGCGTCTGATAATGGGGAGTCGGGGGCGGGGCATAGTATACAGGAGGAGCGTCTGTCGTGTTCACCCGAGCGCCTAACGGTCAACACCCAAGCGCCCGCTCATATCCTGATGGTTGAGAGGCGGGGGTTGGGAGGCAGGTTCTTTCTCTCTCTTTTCTGAAAACTTATTTATTTGTGGGGGGGAAGAGGGGCAGAGGGAGAGGAAGGGAGAGAGAGACTGCCCAGCAGACTCTGTGCTGAGCGCGGAGCCCCATCTCATGACCCTGGGATCCTGACCTGAGCCACAGTCAAGGGTCGGATGCTTGACGGACTGAGCCGCCAGGCGCTCCCGGAGGCAGGTTCTCTTTGGAACTTCTGCTGTGGATTCTGCGTGTCCATCTACCACGGGTCTCCTCACCCACCCACCCACACACTCTCACGCCGTCCACCCATGCACCCATTCATCCACCCCCACACCCATCCTTTCATTCCCACGTCTGTCTGTCTCCTTGTCCACCTACCTGCCCGTCCACTCATCCTCCCACCCGTCCAATTACCTACACACTCATCTGCTCACCCACACGCGCACCCACGTACCCATCCGCCCACCGGCACCTCCGTCCGTTCATCCCCACCTCTGTCCACCCGTTCGCCTGTCCGCTGTCCATCCTCTCTTCCTCCCGTCCATCCATCCATCCATCCCTCCCTCCGTCCATCCATCCAGCCACATCAGCATTTGCCAGGTGACATCCGTGTGGCAGGTACTTGGAATATAAAGTTCAAAGGTGCAGCTTCATGTGTTGATACATTTCTAGGAGGTCCTGTGTCCTGTGTTGAGCGCCCCTCAGTTTCACAAGCATGAGGGACCTGACTGGCGTCCTGCTGGCTGTGGCTTAAATGGGGGGCTCGCCGCTGTGCGCTCTGGGTGGGGGTGGGAGAGTGGTGTCTTATGACCAGTTTGTGATGGCCGTGGTGTAATGAGAGTAAACCTATCCTGTGTTTCCACCACAGGGCCCAGAGTCCGAGCCTTTTGGTTTGAATAGCATATTTTAGTGACAGGAGAACGGAGGGAAGGTCTGCGCCTGGGGGGTGGCAGTGGGGATGGACACCGGTAGACTTTTTTTTCAAAAATAACATTTGTTCCTACTCTGCATTGTAGGAAATTGTCATATAACAGCCAAGGGAGAGCAGGAAGCAGACTGCACAAAGACACGCAGTCGCTGCCTACATTTTCTTCATTTCTGCCTGGCCCTTTTAAGCAGTTTATAATCTTAAATTTTAAAAATTTATTTGAGAGAGAGAGTGTGCGAGTGAGAGAGAACACCAGCCAGAGGGTGGGTGGGGAGCAGAGGGAGAAGCAGACTCTTCTATAGAACAGGGAGCCCAGATGCGGGGCTCCATCCCAGGACCCCGGGATCATGACCTGAGCTGAAGGCAGAGGCTTCACCACCTGAGCCACCCCGGTCCCCCAGCAGTATAAAATTTTAAAAACTAGACTCTATTGATGGTACACGCTTCGTAACCTGTTTCTTTCACTTAAGGGATCATGAGTGTGTTTTATGTGAGCAGATCTCCTCCTACAACATCAGTTCAGCTAGCGGCTCGGGTGCCCTCGTGTGGGTGTGCTTGCCTCTCTGTCCCTGGACGCTGGTGGCGGGCGGTCAGGCTGCTGCTGAGTTGATTGGCGATCGTGAGTTGCTGCGGGAACAGCTCTGGAGCTGAAATGGGCCACACATCCCAGAGCGGAAGCTGAGCGTCTCTTCCACGCCCCTAGAGCAGCAGGGGCTTTCTTCTTCTGGCCGGGAGAGCGGGATGGTTCCCACTGCCCTTCCTGGAAGGATTTGCTGGTGGCCCCTCGGGGACATGTCCTGTGGGCTGCCCACCCACCTCTCCATGCCTGGGCAGGACGATAAGCTGAAGCTTCAGGCTTAGCATGGAGTGCTGCCCTGGTTCAGGGACCCGCGGGGTCTAGCAGGATGAGCCTCGTGAGGGGAGGCACTGGGCCCCCCGTGGCAGAGGTCCTGGGAGCCCCAATCTGGAACTCTCGGCTCAGCTCGGGCTGCACCGGTTACTGCTCTGTCCTGGGTCCCCCTTTAGCTTCCTGGGGTCCAGACCACTTGTCCTTTCCCCAGAAGTCCCTGCTGCGCACCCAGCTTGTCTGTCTGCTCCACACACGTCCCCCTTCAGCGACTCCGTGCTTTGCAGACTGGCCTGAGGCCGACTTCCGGGGCACCCTCCTTGCCCTTCTAAACACCTTGACCGAGTCTGTGCTGTTGCGTTTCTGACCCAGGCTCTACAATCTGGGCCCCCGGGGCCTTAAAGATAAGCAGCTTCCGGGCCCTGCTCTCTTCCTCTCCAGAGCCTTCCGGGGGGTGGACCTGGGGGGCTGCGTTCTGAAACTCCGCCAGCGAGCGTGGGGAAGCTGATCGGCTGCTGGTGTTGGGGAGTCTGTGTGCCCTGATGCAGACCCGGTGGAGAGCGCAGGGTCAGAGCAGGTCGCCGCTGGGTGGGGACGGAGCAGAGATGCCCACCGGCGCACACCCCCTGCACCTCTAGCTGCCTCCTCCGGGCTGTCACCTCCGCTCCTTGCGCCTTCACTGGGGGTGTGCGTGGCTCCTCCGCATGGGACCGGCCCTCCGTGGACACGTCTTTCTGCTGTCACCCCCTGCCCTGCCCCGTGCACACGTTCCAGTGACGCGGTTGGTGGATCGCTGAGCCCAAAGGCTAGAGCCCGCGGTACGTGGGGACGAGGGGAAGACGCTACGTGTGTGTTCATTCCATTCGTTAACTGGGATGCGGGTGGGAAGTGCAGATAAAAGTTGGTAAAATGTCATTGTTTGACATTTATGCTTTCAGAAGAGCTGGAGGGGCTGTGGGCTGGGAGGTGTTTGGTCATGGCCCGGCCCCTCCTCCTGGGATGGGGCCGCCTGGCCAGGGGTGCCGTGGGAGCCACACGGGGCCTCGCTTCCCCTGCAGGGAGGTGCGCCCTACACCATCTTCCCACATGGGACTGCTGCCACCCCACGTCTGACCCCACGACAGGGGGCCCCCACACCTGCTCCCAGCTGCCCCTGCCTTTGGTCACCGCAGCAGGGTTCCGTCGGGGGGGTCCTGCCGGAGCACTCCCCTTCCTGCACACACGCCAGCCAGGGACCTTGGCCTGGGCGCACCCAGGGACAGTCCCCTCCGACAGAGAGGGCCACGTGGAACCCCACGTAAGGAGCTGCCTCTGGCTGGACAGGAACCCCATCTGCGCGCGGGGGACCGAGACTGCCATGCACATCTGTGTGCGTGGACCGCAGTGCGTGGCCGCACCAGGACCCGTGCCCTGGCTTCGGGACACTCCTCTGCAGCATCTCCCCTCAGCCTGGGGCTCGCCTGTGTAGGAAGCACCATGTTCCAGGGCAGGAACAGGCTTCGTCCCCGCGCCCATGCCGACCAATGGCTGGGGCGGCCGGGGGGCTCCGCCACCAGGAGCCTGACCTGTGTCTGGCCGGCCGGGGACGATCGGGCAGGTGGTGAAGGCCATCGGTTGCGGGGGCGCGGGAGGGCGAGGCGTGTGTGCCCAAAGCCTCCAGGCCCCGACGTCGCTCACTTCTGTCACACACAGCCACAGCGCTCGAATGGCCGTTCGCCCTAAACTCGGAGAGCTCGCGACTGCCAAGAGAAGGAGCAGAGCCAGCTTGCTCGCTGCTTGGGACAGGCCCCGGGTCGCACATGAGCTCGGGGCCTCAGCCAGGCCGGCTGTGCCGCGAGCCCCCAGAGTCCCATCCGGGAAGCTGCAGAGGGACCCCGCGGTTCTGTGGTGTCCTGACTGCCAGGCCCCGGCCCCCAGAGTGTGACCAGGTACCAGAGGACCGACCACAGCACTGGACGCCTTGGCCGAGGCGGGCCTGTCGCCAGCCCAGAAAGGGCCTCGGCTGTGGCTTGGGTCTTCCCTCCTTCTAAAAAAATTGCGGCTGGAGGGAGAGCGGCCTAGAAGGGAGCCTGTGGGAACGTGTCTCAGTGGGGAGCTTTAGGCCAGAGACCTTGCCTCAGTTTCCCAGTCTCCCGAAGGTGCTAGGCTGGCCCGGCCCTGTAGCAGGGAGGGTTTAGAGGCCTGTGAGCTGGGGTCCCGTGACAGCCGGCAGCGGGTGTCTGTGGACTCAGCGGTGGTCCTCACGGGCCGTGTTCACGTTCCTTGTCCCCAGACGCACACGGGCTACACCCGCAGCGTGCAGTGCACACACTGTCTTGCACGCACTCTTGCACACGTACCACTGCACACACACACAGATGGGCTCACACACCCTGACTCGGGGAGGTCTCCGGGTCGAGCTTTGCTCCTCCTTCCTCGGGGTGGGGCGTCTGGTGCGGCGGGGGCCCCGGAAATCCCACAGCGAATCACCAGCGGCTTCGTGTGGGTTCCGCTTTATGACTTTGTGCTCCCGTTCCCTGCCTCAGTTTACCCGTAATCGCCGGAGAAACCTCTTCCCTGCCTGCTGCTTGTTGTCACAAGGACCCGTGGAGTCCCTGTCTTGGGGCCCTTGAGGCCGGGAGACAGGTGGGCCCTGGGTCGCGGGACAGGACGGGGGAGGGTCGGGGCAGCCGGAGAAGGAGTTGCTGCCACTCATCGCGGAGCACGTCAGAACTTTTGTCCGGGCGGGCCCGTCGGTCTGCGGAGATGCCGCTCGGGTCCCCTCATGCCGCCGGCACCTGGAGCTCTTGGTTTGCCTTCGCCTGACCCTCTGAGGGAGCTGGACACTGGTGTCCGTGGTCCTACAGGGAGGGGAGGGGCTCACGAGGAAGGAGCACCACGCTTGGACGCTTGTGTCGACCCTGCTGGGGAGCCTGGGGCACGTCACTTGACTTCTCGGGGCCTCTGTGTGGCCTCCGTGAACCGGGTCAGCACCTGCTGTGAGCATGTTGGGAAGCATCTGGCGGCTTCCAGAGCAGGGGCGTGGGGTGAGCCCTTGGTAAGCGTGTGGGTGCTACGGCTCTCCGCGGCCCCGCCGGGGCTGACTCTGGTGTGGGTGAGGACGGGGCCTGGCGAGCGGCTCACGGCTGGTGCGGGGGGGTGTGGGGGGGAGCCCAGCCACCCTCAGCACGCGGAAATGGCACATTTAGCACGACACATGCACGCCACATGCCAGAGAGCTGCCCAGCCCCTGCCCGCGTGCTACGCTGAGTGTGCGTGTTTACGGAGTGAAATTGCTTGGGGAACAGCTGTGAACACACACGTCTCCCTTCCCGTTTTGGGATGACTTTCTGGTTTCTTGTGGAATTACAGAAGCGTCTTTCTGGTCTCCCCAGGTCATCTCTGCCGTGTCCAGACTCTCCCTGCACCATGTGGCTCAGAACAAAGGAATCAGGTGAGCTCACCGCGCGGCCATGTGACGCCCCTTGTCATTCCTGCCACCCCGTGCCGCCCGCGGGCTTGGCCCCAGCGCTTAGCGTCTGCAGCCGAGGTCCTCTGCCCTGTGTCTTTCTCACGAATTTTCAACGTGGCGTCGCATTGCCCGTTGGCTGTGGCGGGGAGGGGCGGGGCGGGGAGGGGTGGGGGCGGGGCGGGGAGGGGCGGGAGCTCCTCCGGTTCCCACCAGGGAGATCGTGCACCTGTGTTCCACTGACGGCCGCAGGATCTCTTTCGATCTTGGTAGTTAGATCGGCAAATTAATCGTTTCACAGATCATTGCTTACCTAAGTGTCCTCCCCACGCATCACACCCAGGGAGACTGCGTCATGATGGCCGAGCAGCGGGCCCAGCCCATCCGGGGGCCGCAGGTCCCTCAGCAGGACTTCCCGCTCCCAGGTCCAATGCCCCTTGGTTTTCAAACTCAGCCTCAGAGAATACCGCGACCCTGTGGTCTGTCCTCCGGTCTCTGACACCGGGCCGGACACGTAGGCAACAGGGACAGGGGAGGGCAGCCCCAGTGAGAGCAGATGCTGCCCATTCCGACCCCCAGGTGAGGGTTCAGGGAGACATCCAAATGGGGCCCACGTTCCAGATTGGGTGGGCACAGTGGAGGACCTGCCCTTCCTCAATGTCCCCGGGGCCCATGGGCCAGCAGGGTGGGGATGAGGGCCTTGGGAGGACAGAAATAGCCCTGCCTTAGGGTGGAATGGGCGGGGTGACGCCCGGGTGCGGGCCACATCGCGAGGGTGCTCTACGATGGTAGGGGGTCACCCCCTGATGTTGTCTGTGGGGGACACCGCATGCCTGGGGTTGGGAGTCCCAGGACTATGGTGCTGGGCGCTGCCAGGTCAGCCGAGCTGCCCCCTGGGCGGGCTGTTTGCCCAGGTCCAGAGAGTCACTGGGACAGACACGAGGGTGAGGGACCGGCTCCCCCAACCCCCCATCCGGGAAGTCTTTTGCCTTCTCCGAGGACTTAGCGATTCCTTTGAACTGGGGACGTCTGTTCCTTGTTCCTGGCCTCGGAGGCAGGAGAGGCCGTCTGAAACTGTCGTCTGACTGTGTGCTGAACACACGCGGGAGGATGTTTCCAGGGTCAAGTCCCGCACCCACCAGGCGGCTTACCCCGGGGACATCGCTGGCACCTCGGGGCCCCCGTCTGCCCCTTCCCCGGCCCCGCCAAGCTTTCGTGAGGTCTGTAATGGGGACGGTTGGAAACGTTCATTAGGAACCTGTGCGTTACTTCTGGATACGGAGACAGCCCAGTTTGGGTTTCCTCCCGAAACGATCCGCGGTCCGTCTGCCCGCTGGCTTTCTGCGGTTGTACCTCCCAGCCGGCTCAGCGTAGCCTCGTCTGTCCGCGCGTCCGCGTGTCCGTGCGGGCGGGGTGAAGTTCGTGCAACAGAAGCTACTCGCGTTCTTTGCTCCTTCCCGGGAGGCTGGAGCGTCCTCTCTGCTCTGTATCCATGTCCCCGAAGCGGGGCCTGGCCTGGGAAGCCACGTGCTCGTTCTTGGGGCCGATGACCGCCTACCCCCACCCGCAGCTTTGCCCTGGACGCGGCGGTCCTGCTGTGGCTCCAGACTCCACAGTCCCAGGCTGACGTCATCCTCCAGTGCAGGGGGATGGAGGAGGAGGCAGCGCGGGGAAGGAGGGAGGTGTCTGCGGCTCCAGGTGGGGCGGGGCTCCCAGTGTGGAGCAGCCCTGCTGTGCCTCCCCCTGCACTGTCCCTTCCTCACCCGAGCCCTGGTCCACAGCTCTCCTGGGGTCCTTTCCCTTCAAAGCCCACCCCCCCGCCCCGCCAGGGACAGGAGCTAACGTGCCGTGAGCTCAGGGGAGGGCAGCGCAGTGGGGCGGCCTCTTGTCCCTCCGACACGCGGCAAGTTCCCCAGCCGACGGGGCGTTCTGAAAACCACCGGCCCTTGATGACACTAAGTAGCTCCTCGTGTAAGAGCTTGTCTTCGCGACCTTCCTTACCAGAGGTTTCCGTGTGGCCAAACCCTTTCCTCTCTTGAGAACCCACCAGCCAAGCCTGTGGCCCCGAAGAGACTCTTCCTGGTTTCTTTCCTGGCTGGATGGGAGCCCAGCGTGCTCCTTTAGTAAAATGATCATTTTTACAGCTTCTGCACTTTGCCTAATGAGCTGATTTTTCACAAAAGCCCTAATGATACTTCTCAGAGGCTGATGAACAGGGGACTTAATCCGAGGCTCCCCCGGTGCCGGCTGGAGGGTCAGAAGTGAGGTTGGGTCCGGGGCAGGGGGTGGTTCCCTGGATGTCCTCCAGCCCCGCGGGTGGGGGTGACTGTGGGTCCTTGTCACAGCCAGAGCTGGCCCTCCAGAGGGAGGGACGTCCCGTCCGGGGGTCATCACAGCGCTGAACGGCAGTGGCAGGGGAGAGGGCAAAGGGCAGGCCTCTCCCGGGGGAAGGGCCAAGGAGCCCTCAGCCCAGGAAGGTTCCTCTGTCAGGCGCTGGCTCAGCCGGCGGCCTTGGGCAGGAATGCTCTTGGGGCCTGTGTCCCGTCTTCTGTAGGCCGGGAAGGTTCCCCTGCTGCGTAAGGTCGCTGTGAGCCCCTGACACTCCGCGGATGCCCACGGTGGGCCGGGGTGGTGGGCAGAGAGGGGCCCCCAAAGCTACAGCCCCCTCCTGGCTCCTGGACCTGGACGGACAGGGAAGGGGATCCCGCGGGTATACCTAAGTCGTTGCAGATGTCGTCGTAAGTAGAAGCAGGAGGTGGGAGGGTCGGAGCAGAGTGGGGAGGCCTGGTGGTGGTCGCGGTGACGGGACCACAGCCGAGGAATGCCGCGTCTCAGAGCC
>NW_019154097.1:38767987-38977232 GCF_002288905.1 Enhydra lutris kenyoni
GGGGCACCGGGTCCTTGCCGGGTCGTGGCTCCCCCATCCTGGGCCGCTGTCCTTTTTACCGTGTGAAGAAAAACTCACGTGACATAACAGTAACTGTCTTAGTGCGTACGGTTCAGTGGCATTTAGCACTTTCTCCGTGCTGTGTGCCCACCACCTGTCTGGTTCCAGAACATTCTCACATCCAGAAGGAAACCGCGTCCCTCATAAGCACCGGCACCCTCCCCCGTGCCTCCCCTGGGGTCGGGCACTCAGCTCTGTGGATGGCCGAGGGCGTCATTTCGTGTGAACATCATCGCGCGCCGCACAGCCTCTCGCGACCTGCTCCCTTCCCGCAGTGGCGCGTTTTCCAGGTTCTTCCCGGCTGTGGCGCGGGATAGAGACCCCTGTGTGGGGTTTCCACCCGTCGGGCGGACGCTGGGCCACTTGCACCCTTTGGCGATGGGGACTCGCGCTGTGGTGAACCTTCGTGTTTGTTTGCAAACCTGAGCTCAGTTCTCTGGGCTGCCTTCTGACATTTTGATAATTTTCTACCCACACAAGCCCACAGATCCCCAGTGTTGTGGACGCGCCCGGGCGCCAGAGGCTGGGTCCCATCCCGGTGTCCACTGCATGGACGACGGTTGCACGGAGGTGGGGATGCTCGCCTCGCCGGGGTGGCTGTCTCCTGGAGGGCGGCTCAGAGCGGGGCAGAGGCTGCTGTGACTGGCCACGGGGGCACCCCCAGCCTGCTGCCTCCTGTTTACTGTTGTCGCCCCAAAACTCTGCTGTTGGGGTGCCTGGGCATCCTCAGGCTTGGTCTTTTCCTCCAGTCTGAGAGGTGGGGGGGGCTGTGGGCAGGCTGCAGGGTGGGGGGTGGGGTGGGGGCAGGGGTGGGAGCGACGGGACCCCCCCCCCCCAGCAGAGGGAATATCCTTATTCAGTTTAAAGTGAATGCTCAGGACGTCAGACGCACCTGATCCAAATCTGAGCCCAGGAAAGCACCTGGAACTGAAGAGAAACATCCCCCGTCTTGTCCCGGGCTGTGGAGGACACACTCCTGGGTCTTCTGGGCGCGGGGGGACAGGGAGTGAGCCTTTGGCCCAGATGCTCTCGTGGGTGAAGCCAGAGGCAAAGCCGCCTTGGCAGGAGGTCGGCTGTGCTGCCTGAAGGGGTCTCGTGGGAGCGGGGGATCCGCTGCTCTCTGCGTTTCTGGGGAGGGAAGCGCGATTTCCCTCGATCCTCACAGAGCTGTCCCCAAGTAAAGGTCCCGTCCTGCCCTGAAGCCCCGGCCGCTCCTCGAGGCGTCCTGTGTTTGCGGACGCCAGCCACGGCTCTCACAGCTCCCGGCTCCCCCCGCGGGCCCCTCCTGCCCACGTCCCTTTCCCGTCCGGCGCCCCCGGGTTAATACAGGGAACTGGACTGTGCGTGAGCAGTTTGGGCGGAAAGTGGCTGTTTTCATGTGCTTATTAGCTCATTCTGCCAGCAAGATGGTTTTAATCGTCCCACCTGGTGACTGGCCACTTGGTGGAGAGCCCGTGTCCCTCTTCCTTCCCTGATGACGATGGGGCCGGCCTCGTGGGCTGCCGGGGTGTCACTGGGAGACTTGAGATTCCTTCTGGGAGGGGCTCGGACGGGGTCACCCGTGGGCTGTTGGGTGTCGTGGTTGTGTCTGGCCATCGCCAGGTGTCCCGGCTGCACAGGGCGGCTCCATCCAGCTTGCCCAGTCAGGTGTCGGCTCAGGGGTGACGGCGGCCGTGTCAGGCGCAGAGCCCAGGCCTGGCTGTCCCTCACTCCCACCGTCTTGGCTGTTTGCTCTCCCCACATCTGCCGCGGCTCCTGCTGGGGCCTCCAGGCGTGGGCAGAGCCAGCCGTGTCCTCTGGTGTGCGTGCGCCTGTGGCTGGCGTGGTCCCTGCATCACTTTCCTCGCAAGCCCGATTCCGCATCCTGATAGCTTATACGTCCGTGTGCCAACGGCTGAATCTGAACGCCAACCTCATGCCCGCTGGCACAGTGGGCGCCCACAGTGTCCCAGACCCTCCCCCCAGGGCTCCTGTGAAGTTTCTAGAAGGGATGGCCCTCCTTGTGCTGAAGGCAGGGGTGGAGGGAGGGAGTGTGGCCATCCTGCCTGGGAAGTGTTGGGGGAGAGAGCGAGCGCAGGGGGAAGGGAGGGACCTTCTGGTTTAAAGATCTGAGAGCCAGTGGCTGCTGGGCTGGTGACAGGGATGTTGCTGGGGGGGAGTGGGGGGGTGCTAGGTGGAGCGAAGGGGGCCTGTGTTGTGTGGGCCAGGCCCGGAGTGAGGGAGCTCTCCTGTGGGTGTGGCTCTGCTTGGCTGGTCCTTTCCCACCCTGGCCCTGCAGGTGTGTGGGACACAGACCCTGCCTCCAAGCGGAAGGGGCCCCCAGGGCAGGGGACAGGGCAGCACCAGCACCGTGGGGGCCTCCTCCATTCACCTGACAACATGACCCTTGCTCCTCCTGCTTCTGAGCACGCGCCTCCTGGGAAGGGACGTCCTGTGGCTCCATCCAGCCTCCCGCCCCCACTTGTGACCGTGACCCACTCCTGGGGCGGAGGGAGAACCAGACACTGAACTGGGGGGCACCATGGCCATGTCCTGTCCACGCTGGCCACCAAAACAGAGCTCTCGAGTGGGGGCCCGAGGCTCTGAACCTTTCCCGTTGTCCAGGGCCTACACTGTCCTTCCCCGGGACACCCGAGTGTCCCCTGCAGGTGAGCCGCAGCCGCTGTCCGTGAATGGGGCCTGGCAGGGGGAGCGCCTGGGGCATGCGTCCAGCTGACGTACAGCGAGTCCGTCTGTCTGCACACAGACGCCAGTGGGGGGCTCCTCTCATCCTTCCCCTGCCACTGAGCCCAACTCTTGAGGAACGCTCGCCTGCGCTCGTCTCCGCCACCGAAGCTGGAGAGACCCGTAGTGGTTGAAAATGCGTTAACTGGGCTGTTTTGTGCCGGGGCAGTGGGGAGCTGAGTCGTGCTGGAGTTGGTCAGAGGGAGCAGGAGGGCTGCCCGGCAGGAGGGCCGCGAATGGCCGGCAGGGCCTTTAAAAAGACCGAGTGTGGCTGCCTGTCCCTGCTCCGCTCCCGTGTGTCGGGGGTCAGGTTGGCGCTGGTGCCTGCACCTGCCCACAGAGGACGCTCACCTGGCTGCTCTCACGGCCTCCGTGTTCCCCTTCCCCACCCTCCAGCCCCTGCCGGTCAGCTCTCCACCCACCCATCTGTCCCTCTGCCCCCGTCCATCCACCCATCTGTCCCTCTGTCCGTCGATCTGTCATCTCTACGCTTACCCATCCTTGTTCTCACCCCCCCGCCCACCTGTCTGTGCTTCCCTTCTCCCTTCCGTCCTCCCGTCCCTGCATCTATCATCTTTCTGCTTGTATTTCCATCTGTCCGTGTGTCTGTCCTGCCCCCACCTGCCGCCGCCCCCCTGTCTGTCTACACATCTTGTCCATCTGTCTATCCATCCGCTTATCCGTCTTGCCACCCACCCTTCTGTCCTTCTGTCTGTCCTCCCTCTGCATGTTTCACACGAGTGTGGGGTGGTTGGTCTCCGTGTGGCGCGGGGAAGCTCACGGCCTCTGGCCTGGTCAAGGTCTGGCAGTGAGAACGGGAGGCCCCGTCTGCTCCCCAGTGCAGCCCAGGCACTCAGCTGGGTTCCACGCTGGGGAGGGGGCGGACGGAGGCGTGACCCCGCCGACCTGCGTGGTGGTGGGACGCCGGGTCAGTTTCCTTTCCAAAGAGCGTCTGTGGCCTCTTTGGAAAAGCAGGGTCACAGCTGGGACTCCCTCCCCGGCTGCTGTGAAGCCTCAGAGAAGCTCCGTGAAGTTCTCAGCACAGGCCCCGACACACGGTAGGGGAGGGGGCGTCTCTCCGTGCCCCGGTTTCCTCTCCTGCCAGCGGGGGTCTGCCGGCGCCCACCTGGAGGGCTGAGTGGGCTGAAGGTGGTGTATGCGTTTCCCGCTTCCCGATTGATGGAGGACGTGTGGGCTCTGCCTGTGGGTGAGCTCCGTGGCGCCCACGCCTCAGGGAGCCCAGGTCACCGCTGTGTTTGAGGTGCTCGGAGAAGATGTCGGGACAGCGAGCATCTAAGCACGAGCATCTGCTCCAATTTGTGGCTCACGAGCATCACCCCCGCCCCCCTGGGCCTTCCTGGGGCCGCTCGGGTGCCCGAGTTCAGAATCATGACAGGGGAGCTGTCACCAGTGCCCACACTGGCCTGTCCTCGCTGACAGATGTCCCTGGTGCCCAGACGGGAGAATCGCTGCATGACGGAAGCCCCCGGAGCACGAGTGGCCTCCCGGGTGGGGACCTGCCTGTGCCAGGCGGTGGGATGGGAGACAAGGGGGGCTGGGACTTGGCACGTTCACCGTGATCCTTGCAGACTCACGAGGCCCCTGGGCTGGATTTCAGACCCTTCGCTCGGCCCTTCGTCCCTCCTCCTACGTGTGGGTAAACTGAGGCCCAGAGGGCTTCTGCCTGTAGGTGGGGAGATGGACACAGGACCCAGGGCAGGGCGGGTGAGTGGGGAACGCGACCCGAGCCCCAGCGGCACAGAGTGAGGGGCCGGCCAGCTGCGCTCAAGTGTGGGCTGCTGGTACGACCTTCAGCAGGTGCCTTAGCCCTGGGCCTGCCTCCCGGCCTCTGAAAGGGAGGTCCCCGGTTACTGACGGTCAGAGGGCTCAGTGAGGGCCCAGGGCCAGAGCAGCCCCGCGAGGTGGTTCTCTGGTGGGGCCTGAGGATGTCTTCGAAGGCGAGCCCGGGGCGAGGGGGTATAGGCTGAACGTGGCTTTAGGAACATGCACCCCAGACCTGTGAATGGGGCTCACTGGGGAAAACCCGAGGACCTTAATGTAAGACGACCCAGGGAGGAGAGACCCGGGCAGAGGGGGGGCAGTGGGACCATGGAAGCAGAGGCTGGAGGCACGCAGCCATAGCTCAGGGACACTGCTGGGGTCCCCAGGAGCCGGGACGGGCAGGAGGCCCACCTCCCTAGAGCCTTGAGTGGCCCTGCCTGTACTTCGATTAGGACTTCTGGCCTCTTACACTGAGAGCCTGAATTTCTGCCGGTTTAAGCCACCTGGTTGGTGGTACTTGGTCACCAGCAGCCCCAGGACCTTAGCGTGGGCTGTGCGGCTGGGCAGCGGGCTCCGGGACAGGGGCTAGAGGGGGGGGCCTCCCTCCAGCATGCCTGGTGTGTGGGGCTGTGATGCTGCCCTTCCCAGAAGCCGGTCAACGTCCCCATGAGCCCAAGCCCTGTCCTCCTGCAGCCGCTGCCACAGAGACCTGCCGGCAGTGGGGGTCTTGGGGTTCAGAGACCCCCGCCGGTCAACAGGGATGGGAGGGTGGGCTTCCAGGGATTGTGGCTCCTCCTCCACTGGTGCCCTGTCCCCAGAGCATTCGTTGTTGGGGGCAGTGAGCACGCCCACACGTCCTGGGTCCAGAGACCTGTCAACTCCTGTCCCACCCTCGGGGGAGTGACGATGGCTCCACGCGGAGACGCGCGAAACAGTAACAGCCTGCCTCTTCAGCAGACACCACCATGAAAAATTGATCAGGGCAGCTGTGCGACGGTATCGGCTCGTTTTCAGAGACGGAGCAGCAAGCGATGTCATGCGGCAGGACCTACCCGTGTGCGGAAGGGCGGTGGGGTCATTCTGCTTGCCCATGGAGCTGCGTGGTGTCCTGGTGCGGTGGTGACGTTGCGGGTGCGGCCTGGGGCGGGGACTGTCGTTAACAGGCTGCGGCCCGAGGTCAGCTGTGCCGTCTGCAGCCTGGAGCTCGGCTCCCAGCAGTGGGGATGGCCCCGTGCCAGGCAGATGAGTCAGAAACAGGGCAAGAGTCACTGTTGCGCTTTTGCAAAAGGTTTCCTGGGGCTTTGGGCATGTCCAGAGACGTGCAAGGCCAGCGCACTCAGAAGTCTGAGGCGGCGCCTCTCACCACGGGCGGAGGGCTTCTAGTAGTCAAAGTGACCGTTTCTGCCACACGTCACTCCACATGTCACCGCACTGCCCTTCTCACTGTGGCTCTCACCTGTCCTTGGGACTGGTCGGGATGGACCGGGTTCTGCGGCGGTGATGGACAGCCCATGTCCTGGTGCCTCCCAGCAGCGAGCGTGTGTGACCTGTTCCTGCTGCTCCACACCACCTGCTTCCGGAGCCAGGCTGGCGGGCAGCCTCCTGTGGGAACAGAGTGGCCGTCATGGCAGGTGGTGCACACGGCAGCGCGTGGGCTGGTCCCTGTAGACTCTACTGGTCAGTGAAGCCAGGATGCTCAGTGTCCAACAGGACTGGGGACTGTCCAGCAGGAGTGGGACTGCTGTCCCCCTTTCACAGAGGAGGAGACTGAGGCGCAGAGGCTGAGGGGCTCGCTGGAGGTCGCGAGACCAGGGCCTGGGGTAGCTGAACCGGGAGCCTGTCCTGTTGCCCTCACCTGGCCGCATCGCACACAGCCGCGCTCCTGCGGCTCGTCCCACGTGGCCTCCCTTTTGGCCAACTCGCAGCAGTGTTTGGACGGGAGAGAGAGGGGTCTTGGAACTGACCCGTCTTCCCTGGACTTGCCTGGTTCCTGTTTGTTCTGATCTTTTCCTCTTATGTTTTTATTCATTCATTTATTTATTTATTTTTTAAAAGATTTTATTTATTTATTTGACAGACAGAGATCACAAGCAGGCAGAGAGGCAGAGAGAGAGAGGGGGAAGCAGGCTCCCCGCTGAGCAGGGAGCCCGATGCGGGGCTCGATCCCAGGACCCTGGGACCATGACCTGAGCCGAAGGCAGAGGCTTAACCCACTGAGCCACCCAGGCGCCCCTTTTATTCATTTATTTAAGTTTTAGTTATTTTGGACACCCCCAACCCCGCGGGCTAGTGCAGGGCCCAGACCATCCTGCTCGCTCCCAACCTGGCCCTGCTCCCACGCTGGCCCTGCTGCTCCTGTCGAGTCAGGCCTACGGCATCTCACGTGGGGCTCTGCGTGGTCATTGTTGCTTTGGACCTTTCATGAAGAGACTCCGGTTGACTCGGGGGACTCGCCATTTCTCTCACTATCCCAAGATGTGTCCGGTCGTAGTGTGTGGCTCTGGGTCCTGGGCAGGCCCCCTCCCAGCCCTGGTGCCCGTCCCCCACATCGTGGCTGCCCGTGGGTCAGCGATCCGAAGGCCTGCCTCACCCCGGGGGGCCCCTCTCGGCAGGGAGGACGTGGAGGCCCCGGTCTCGCAGCTGGTCAGCGGTGCCGCTGCGACTCCATCCCCATGGCCAGCTGGTCAGCGGTGCCGCTGCGACTCCATCCCCACGGCCCGCAGGTGGGATTAGCACAGTGGGGGGTCCCGGGACCTGGGCCTGGCCCTGGGCCTGGCCCTGACTCAGCCCCATCAGCCTCGGCTCCTGGCAGGGCTGATCCTGGGGGCAGACCTACTTTGGGGTCACTGGTGAGAGACCTTGACAGCCCTGCACCCCGACCTAGCCCCGGGGCTCTGGCCCTCCCTGCTGCTGTGCTGCTCGGGGCAGGGGTGCCCGGCTGGCTTTGTTTCCGGTCCCCAGCGGGCTTGGTGACCGCAGAAGGCTGTGTGTTCTGCCATTTGGTGAATTCCTGTCCTGCACTCTCCCCTCCTTGAGCACTCCCGGGGCGCTGGACGTCGCTGTGGTGTGGGAATCTGGCCGGCAGAGCTAGAGCAGGCTTGGGACAGAATGGTGTCCAGCTGCGGCCCCTCCCGGGAGGACAACATTGAGGCACTGGTGGTCTCTTTAAAGCTGAGGCCTGGAGCCCAGCCCTGACACTTCTCTGGGCCCTCGGCCCGACAGACTCCAAGTCAGGCAATGGCCTGCCTGGATCCCCAGTCCACACCCATCTCCCCACCCAGGGGCACCTTCAGAGTGGGTAGTGGCACCCTCGGAAGGGCTGCTGCCCAGTTCCGCTCCGCAGTGGCCATGCCACGCCCTGTGGTATGCGCTGGGAGAGCTGCAGGCTGTCCTTGTCCTCACTTGGGCCCGGGACAGCCCTCCCGGGACGTGGCTGTCTGCAGCTCCCCCCGTCCTGTCACCACTGTGTGCTGCCTTCCTGAGTCCCACGCTCTAGGGGGACAAGTCCGAGGGTGGAGCGACAGGGGCACAGGGTGGGGGGCGGGGGGGCACCCAGATGCCGGGGTCCGTGCACCGTGCAGAGGAGGTGATGTTGGACCTGGCTAACCCCCAAGGAGGGAGCGGTGGCAGGTCTGGGGCCCAGGAGGCCTGGGCAGAGGATCTGGGAGGGAATGCACTTGGCTTCCTGTGGGAAGGAGAGGGGCTGGGACAGTAGAAGAGCCACGTGGGGAGGGGTGGGCAAGGCAGCGGCGTGGGGGCGGGGTGTCTCTGTGCCGCTCAGAGTGTGCAGGGAGCCCTGGGGGATTTCGCCGGCGGTGTGGCCTCTGAGATTGTGTCCAGAGCCCTCCGGCCAGGACCAGTGAGGGACCCTGCTGTGGTGTCCGGGCTATAGGGATGGAGGGTGACGGGGTTGGAGTGCAGGGAGTGGTGCGCCAGGCCCTGTGGTGGGTCTGTCCCTCGGGCTGCTGTCCACGAAGTGGCCGGGTGCCTGCACGCAGGTCGGGGACCCAGGCTTGCTCCTGCCCGGGTTTCTTCCACTCTGTGGCCCCTCTTGGGGGCAGTCCTGGTTCAAGCGCAGCTCTGCCCCTTCTGGCTGGTCTCCCAGGACAGCTTCCTTCACGTCTCTGGGCCACAGTCGTCATCTGTGATGAGATGGTGGCGCCCATCTCGTGGGCGGTTGTCCCCGCCAGCTGGGAGCTTGAGGATGCCCCCCTCCTCCTTCTCCTCCTGAGGCTCCTGAGCCCCTCGTTTCCAAATGTGGTGGAGGGGGCTTAGGTGGCACTTCTGTCCTTTCAGCCGGGTGGGGCAAGTGTGTCCCCCACCCCAGACTGCCGGCCAGCAGGTGGAGACTCAACCGGGCCACCCCGGGCCCCACCCCGCCTCTGGACAGCAGGTGTCGTGATGGAGGGGCAGCCCGAGCTCGCCAGGAAGTTGAGCTGCTTTTCGAAGTGGAGCCCACAGATTGGGCTTCCCCTGGGGTGCGATCCGTTCTCGTCCTGCTGGAAAGAGCCCCTACACTGATTTGTGCCGCTGGCCACGCGGAGGGGCCGTTAGGGGCAGGACTTGGCCTCTCTGCCATGGGAGATCCACCGAGGGCAGGGTCCCTGGCCTTCTTAGGACGTGGTGATTTGGGGCACCCGGGTGACACTTCCCAGGAGACAGGCAGGACGTGGGGGGACAGAAGAATGCCTCTGGCTCTGTGTCACCCCAGTGTCCCCCCCGCACCATGATTTGTTCTTAGAGATGAGAGAATGATGGCCCAGAGAGGGGTGGCATCTTGTCTGAGGCCACACAGCGACTTGGTGGTCACGCCGGCCACCAGTCGGGTTCCCAGCTGGTCTCTCGGCTTCCATGTGTCTACTCAGAAGATCTGCTTTGCTCACACGTTGACTTGTTTTTCCGGAGCCGGCCAGCAACACTCAGCGCGGCCAGTGAGCATTTCCGTTTCTTTCTGACCCCGCTTGCCCTGGAGTGTCCGCCACGGGCTCCGATGGGCCACTGGGCTGTGTGATTCAGGAGCGGAGTGGGGTCGGGAGGCTTGGGCTCCGCTCTGCCATCTCAGGCCTGCGCTGGGCCCAGAGGGTCATTTCAGGGAGCCCCGGGTGTGGGAAAGAAGAGGGAATGGTCTCGATTTCCAGCAGCAGCTGGAGTGTTCCGTGGGGTGCGGACTTCAGTCTGAGCTCCTGCTGCGGGAGTTGGCAGTCTGTGCGGAAAAGACGCCCGCAGTGCCGGGAGAGAATCCGGCTTCGGGCCCGGGGCCAGCGGGCTCTGGGGCCTCTCTCGTGTGGCCTTCTTCCTCTCTCCACCCTGAGAGCCTCTCCTGGCCCAGCGTGTCCGAGCTCGGACACTGGCCCCCCAGCCAAGGTTAGATGTCTGGGGGCTCTGGCCCCTCGGTGCCCTGTTTGGAAACTTCCTGTGCAGGGAGAGGCTTTGGTGTTCCGTCGGGCTGTGCAGGGGTGGCTGTGGCCGTGGCGGGTTCTGCAGCATCTCCCGTGCCCTGGTGGACGTGGCCAGAGCATTCCGTCTGGGCAAGGCCATGGTGGGCCACGGGGATTTCCTGCCTCACCGGGGCACGGGAGGGAAACAGCAGGGTGACCGCGGGGGCTGGGCCCTGCTGACCCACAGGCCTCTCCGCTCCTCACTGCTGCCCTTCCAAGAAGTGGGCCGGAAAATAAAAAATACGCTGGGCTTCTGGGCTGCTGAGAAGTGGCATGGGGGCGCCGAGCCCACCATTCTTTCTCGGCCCTGAGGTCAGAGTGTCTTCCTCGGCCTGGCTAGGGTTTTGGAAGCAAGGACAGAAGCAGCCCGGCTGGGCCTAGGGGTCACTCGGGCTTCCTCTCTGCTGGCGGGAGCTCTTACCTGCTCCCCCACGTTGCCTTGGGGCCGCTCACCCCTCCCCCTCGCCCACACATCTGCTGAGCCTGCCCCGGTGGTGGCTTCACCTTGATGTCCCCCTCCAAGCCCCCACTGCATGGAGACACAGAGACTCTCCTGCCTCTGTGCTGACTTTGGTTTAAGATCCTGTAACGGGGCGGCTGGCTGGCTCAGTGGGTTCAGTGTCCGACCCTCGGTTTCAGCTCAGGTCACGTCTCAAGGTGGTGGGATCGAGCCCTGTGTCAGGCTCTGCGCAGTGAGGAGTCTGTGTGGGATTCTTTCCTCCTCTCGCCCTCTGCCTCCCTGGTGCCCTGCCCCCGGCCCTGCTCCTTCGCTCTCAAATAAGTGAATCTTTAGAAAAACAAACAAACGGTAGATCCTTGTGGTTAGTGCCTGGGCCGGCCCACCTGTGCCCCCCGCTCCCCAGCCGCAGCCCCCATGGCCTCTTGCCCCGGCCCGGCCCAGCCACACGGAAGCTGCACGTCCCCACGGGCACGGACGTGTCCCTCTGGCCCAGCTGCGTCTCCGGCCCTCCACTGATGACCACGTCCCTGTTGCCCGTGGCCTCCACTGTCGTCTGCGCCAGGTCCCATGGGTACCGTGGCCCACGCAGCTTCTCAGAACGCCCCTGCCGCAGGGGTTAATCCCCATTTTACAGATGAGTTAACTGAGGCTCGGGAGCACCTTTGGCAAGCTCTCGGGCTGGGAACCGTCGGCCAGGTCCGACCCCCACTGATAGGAGGCCGGAGCTCTGCACTGAGCATTGGACTTTGCTCTCCAGGTCGGCTCCCCCCAACCACCTCCTCTGAGAAGCCCTCCTGATTTCTCTGGGACTGGACTGTCCTTCTGCCCCGAGCCTTTCCTCCTGCTCTCCGCGCCTCTCTGGGTCCCTGTGCTCTTCAGCCCTGTGCGGCCTTCGTGTGGGGTGCGGGTCGCCCTCCTCTCCAACACGGGGTGCAGCCTAAGCCGGGTGCGGGCGTGGGGGGTGTGCCTGTTGGTGTTGCCCCCGACGCAATGGCCTGTGCACACCGGGCAGGGCGACGGGCTGGGGGAAGACTTGAGATCCGTGGGCCTGTTTTGACAGTGGAGGCTGTTTGGCAGGAGAGCCGTTTTGATAAGGAAACCCTGGTGCTTCGTGGCCTCCAGCCGACTAGCGGGCGGCGCCCGGTGACTCCGTCAATAAGAAACGGGCCCGCCGGGTCCGCCAGGCCGCTCTGCTGGCTGTGCCTATCCAGTTGGCCTGGCTGCCCGTCCCCTGGCAGACTGATGCCCCCTACCTGCCCCCATGCTGACCTCTTCCTTCTCCCCGGCCCCTGGGCACACCTGGACACACCTGGGGAGATGAGGTTGACCCTGATCTGATGGTGTCCTGTCCCAGGCCCTCCCACAGCCCCACCGTACCTTGTTCTGAGGCCAGTTTCAGAATAGGAAACTGAGGCCTGGCCAGAGAAGTGAGCTGCCCAGAACCCCTCTGGTAGGGCCAGCGCTGTGGTCCCCCACCTGTGGGACTAGGTGGCCGGCACCGAAGTTCCTGTGTTCCAAGAGACTCACTAATCCCAGGCAGCCTGGACGGCTGTGCTTCCCTGCAGGGCGGTCTCAGGTGCTGGGGACCCCCACGCCTCTGGGGCCCAGTCTGCTCTCTGGGGGCCTTGGGCCCGTTTCACTCTCCAGGATGGGAACCCAGGCCACTGTCCCCCACCCGTCTCTCGTACACACCAGGCCGACCAAGGGGGACCAGAGCCATCTGTGACTCTGCCTGTCAACATGGACCCCAGAGGTCACTTGCAGGGAGCGATCTGTGAGTCGGAATTCCAGCTTTCTTCCGGACGCCGTGAGGCTGTGTCTCAGACCCTGGGTCCCTTTCATCTGAGCACCCAGAGAACGTGGGAAAATGAACGCTGTGTCCTGTACTTGCTGGGCGGGGCTCAGTGATCTTAAATGCCGGTGCCGGAGCCGAGCACTGACCCGAAGCGGTCTTACCTTCTGGAGTAGGGACTCTTGCTTCTGCTGGATGTTCTTCCGAGGTGCGGGGAGGGAGAGCTCCGTGGGTGGGCTGGAGACCCTCGTGGTGGTGCTGACTCTGCCCCGGGTGAGGGGCTGCCTGCAGGCCTGGCTCCAGGACTCAGCACCTGGAGCTGTCATCCAAAAGGCCGTGGGGACCCTAGGGACAGCCTGTGTCTGAGCTCTGGACTGGGCGGGTGGGCTCTTGGGGCGGGCCACCCAGGGGGCAGGGAGGGCGACTGGTGCTGTCACAGTCGCGACGCTCGCTGGCAGAGGACCTGAGTCCCGAGGCTCACTGCGTTACCTCATGTAATCTCAAGCGACTACTGCTGCCCTTCTACAGTTGGGGAAACTGAGACAGAGAGGGAGCATGCCACATAGGGCCACATCGTGAGTCTGGATTCGAACCCGGATCCTAGTTCTTAGCTCTCCCCATAAGGCCTCCCCTAAAATGAAGGTGACGGAGGTTGTGGGGTCTGTGTTTTGGCTTCTGGCCAGTGCTCCATTTCCAGGGCATGGGGGGCTCGAGCAGGGGGCAGCGGTCTGGTCCTGGGTAGGGCCATCTGCTGGCACAGCTCGGGGATGAGATACACACCAGCCTTGTGCCTGGGGGCTTCCTTCTCGGGGGCGGAGGAACCTGGGGAAAGGGCCCTGGGGACCCATGCTCAGGGTCTTCCAAGAAAGCACACCCTGACCTGCCCCATATGGCCGGGCTCTGGGAGTCCACCCTGCGTGGACCCGAGATCTCCACCTTCAGCTCCAGGACCCCGAGCGTCTGGTCCACCCCCTTTCCAGGCCATGCGTCCTGCCCCCTGTCCCTGTAGGCACAGTTGCCCACGTGGGCACTTTCCAAGGCCGTAGTTTCTTAGCAGATTCTCGAAGAAGTCCTGAGGACGAGGCCCAGAGCCTGATTTCTGGATCCCAGAGCTTCTCCCTGAAGCAATGACCACGGCGGCCCCGAGGGCCGCTCAGAGCAGGTGCCGGTAAATCGCAGTGAGTGCATGAGGGAGAGCACATGAGGTTTGGAACCAGGAGTCGGGCTCTCATCTGTTCTCCCGTCGGGTTTAGGCTCGGACACGCCCTCAGGGTGCCCTGTTTTCAGGTCCCCTTCCTCTAGCTGGTGACTCCTCGTGCCCCCGGTGCTGGGACTGCAGGCGTCCGGTGCCGATAGGCCGTGCCGGCCTCAGCCGCTGGATGCGGAAGTGGTCCTTGATGGGGGAAGGTGGGGTTTGGGGGGGCTCCTTGAGGAGCAGCGGTGCGGACGTCTCGCGCTGCCCCGGGGCGGGGCGTTGCTGGGGGGAGTAGACCCTGCCTCACGTTTCTCTGCTTCCGGCCCGGACACCCCCTTCATAACCTCGGCGCTCCAGGTGGGAAACCGGGCTTCCCAGGAGCTGGGCTCCAGGAAGCGCTCGCTCGGGGAGGGTCTGATGGGACAAGAGGAGCCCATCCTGCTGTGGGGGCACCTGGGGGCCCCGCTCTGGTGTTTAACCTGTGGTCGTGTCCGTGCAGACCGTTTCGCTCTGCTTCTTCCTCCTCCCCTCCCCTTCAAGAGCACATCACCTCCGCCGGGAACGTGGGCCTTTCTTGTCGCGCCCGGTGGGGGGGTGGGGGTGGATGCGGCACAGGGGGGTCTGCATGATCCGCGGTACCTGCGGCCGGAGGATGGAGCCAGTCCTTGCTGCAGTGTGACCCCTCGGGCTTCAAGACAGAGCGCGGACGGAGCCCCGTGCGGTGCCCTTGTGCAAACCGCCGTCCCCGGTGCCAAACCAGGGTCTGAGTTGTAAAGTCACAACGTAGGGGAGACTCGAATACCTCCGTGTGGGTTCTCGGAGCCCCTCTTGAAGGTGCTTCCCCGTATCTGACTCAGGCCTGCCATTTGTGGATGACAGCTTGAGACTGTGTGACATCCATCCGTCTGCCCGCCCACTCCCTGACCTCCTGGCCACTCTTCCGTCCACCCCCCCATCTCCTTCATGTGTCCGTTGACCCACAGATCAACCACTGTCCCTTCCAGACAGCCATCTGTCATCCACCCCTTTGTCCGTCTGTTCCTCCGTCTGTCTCTGCCTTCAGTGCCAGGCTCCGCACTGGGTGGACGTGGACCTAGGCCGAGAACCTGGTCAGGTCTTCTGCCATGAGGTGGGAGTGAATGGAATCTTGAAGGAAGCTGGGCCTTGGGGAACAGATGGGGCAGAGGGGCCGGGGCCCGAGACGGGGGCAGGGGCAGGGGCAAGGCCACCCCTACCCTGTGTGTCCCTGTCTCATCTTGGGGGCGGCCCCTCCCTGTCCTGCTCGGGCCTCGCTCATGGTCGTCTGTCATTGGCCGTGACGGACACGCACTGGGTTTGCGGCTCCATTCTCAAGGGGCTCGTGGCCCTGAACGAGGGTGTTAGGTACGAGGAGCAGACTCGGTTCCCCTGGATTCTGAGCTGCATCTCCCCCCACCCCCAGGACGTCTGTTGCTTGTCCCTCAGGAGTTCACCACGTGTGACGTCAGCCTTAGGATTCAATAGTGCCGAGGTCACTGTCACCCTTGTCGGGAGCAGTTTCATTGTTGGGAGGAGGGGTTGGATGTCGTTTCATAGGCCAGAGAGGAGGGGGCCTGGGAGAGAGGACAGGGGAGGTAAAGGGATCGCTCCTGGGGCACGAGGCTGAGGGAGGGAAATGTGACAGGGGCTGGGGGGCCATGGTGTGGCCTCAGGGGATGGCTTACCTGTGGGGATGACCCAGGAGCTAGGGAACATCTGTGCGGGCATCCAGTGGACAGTACTGGGACTGGCCAGGCTCCGTCTGGGGCCCCTTCCCCCCATGGCTCCCTTTCCAGAGGGGAGACCGGTCCTTTGGGAAGGCAGCCCCTGACAGAAGTTCCCAGCGCTTTTCAGGACATGCTCTGACCCCGAGACGGGCCCCAGTGGGCTGGTGGGCAGGATGGCTGGGGAGCGCCAGCCTTCTCAGAAGCCCCAGCGTGTGCTCGGCATGTGGCAGCCTCCCGCACTCGGCCACTGCCCTCGGGGGTGGAGGGTGGGTGCGCCTGGAGTTCTGTGGTCCCTGCCAGAGTGCCCTCCTGTGTCCTGTCCTCTGGTGCGTGGAGCTAGCAGCCCCCCCCGGCCTGTGCGAACCATGGGGTGTCCTGGGAGCCCACATCCCTGTTTCAGGAATTCCCCCAACGTGCAGAGGCAGGAGAGTCTCAGCGCAAAAGCTTCCTGCCGTCCCCGACCCAGTTCCTCATGGGCCAGCAAGGCCATGGGGCGCTCGGGCCGGGTGCCCGACTGGGGCACGCACACCTGCTCACCGCCCTCTCCTGTCTCCACAGGCCCTTCCCCTCGGAGGAGACGGCGGAGAACGACGACGACGTGTACCGCAGCCTGGAGGAGCTGGCGGAGTAAGGAACCCGCGGGACCGCGTGGGGACGGGGACAGGGGCATCGCGGCCCCCTCCAGGCAGAGCCGCCCTGCTGTCCCGCCGGGGCCTTCCATGCGGCTGATGGTGGCACGGGTGCCCCCGGCTCCATGAGAGCTCAGGGGGATGAGTGTTCCTTCACTTCACGCCTTCCTCCATGTTCTGGAAGGTTCCCCAGCATCTGCTGGGGGTGGGGCGAGCTGGGGTTTCCAGAGGCAGAGGCTTCTGGAGCTCAGGCTACAAGCAGAGGCAGTTTGTGGGTTCGGGGGGTCTCGTGGCCCAGCAGGGTGGGCGAGGAGCTGAGACCAGGCCACCTGAGGCCATGGGGGGCATCCCCCCGTCTCCAGGACCCCACACTCATGTCGCCGTGTGCCATGCTCCCGCAGCGCAGGCCCAGCCACCCTCCTGCTGTTTTGCCTCAGGGTCCCGGAGCCCCCAGGAACCAATGAGAAGCTCGGGGCCGTGGCTCTTGAAGAGGTCGTCCGGCTCTGCGGGGTCCGCTGTGGCCGGGGGTGGAGTCCTGCGGCTGCGGCTCAGAGAAAGGCCCCGGGCAGCTTCTGGGAGGAGGGGCTGTGGGTGGGGGAGGTGAGGAACCCCCATTTTCTGCAGGCGAGAAGGCTCGGGAAGTGATGGGCCTGTCCCGGGTGTTGGGTGGTGCCCGGGGGCTCCTGACCCGGCTGGCCCCCTGCCCTTCCCAGCTTCCTGCCAACTAGACCCGTCGTTCCCATTTGACAGCAGACGTGGCCTTGTTCCAGACCTTCCAGGAGGACTTACTGTGCCTGTCCCCCTCATCCTGCAGCACAGCCTGGAACGAGACCCAGGAAGAGCTGGTGTTCAGCTCGTCAGCCCAGAGTGTTTTCTGTGCTTAACGCCTGCCCTCCACCCGGGACTGCCTCCGGGATGTGGGGCAGGATCCCCGGCTGTGTCAACAGTCTGAGTCATCCAAAACTCAACATGTCAGCACCGAGCTGGCGGCCCGATCTCAGGGGAGTCTGTGAATCAGGCACCTTGCCATCCGGTGGGAGCGGCTGCCCCCAGTCCACCTTCCTGACACCGGGCTGGCCCCAGGGCCCTGGGATGACCCCGCTGTGATGTGTGGGGCTCCTCAGAGCACCCATGCAGGTGCGAGGTCCGGAGAGTGCCCTGAAGGAGACACGTGGGTTCCTCTTGAGTTGTGTCCGGGTCCTGGAGCACCCCTGCCTGTTCGCCCTGACCAGCCCCAGGAATCACGGAGGGACGTGGCTGTCGAGAAAGGGGCCTCTTGGGGAGAGGGCCTGAATGAGAGGCTGCTCCCCCAACCTTGTACAGGGTGGGGAAATGGAGGCTCGGAGGCCCACTGGAAGGAGGACCCCAGGGGGAGGCCCAGCCCATCCCACCGTCTCCCCCGCTGCTGCAGCTGCCCCTCGCTTGCTGGGCTCGGTGTGGAAGGGCCTCTTGGCCTCTCTTCCTGGTGTTTCCTGCCTTGAAGGCCTTCTCCTCTGCCCCATCTGGGCCTAGGTACCCCCCAACTTGGGAAGCCTCTTGTACCACCCCTGACCCCGAAGGGCACCCACAACCCCATTTGGCCTTTGGGCTGCACGTGGGGTGCGCCGAGATTAGGTGGTGAAATGTGTGTCTTCCGAAGACGGGCAGGTTCTGAGGTCAGACCCGTGTCTTTTCCATGCCCCCCACCGTCCAGCCCCTAGCAGCACGCCCCTCACGCACACGGCGTGACAGCAAGTCCCACAGTAATGACAGTGATGGGGCCTCTGTGGGCCCCGGTGCCGCTGAAACCTCGTCTGCTGAGATACGCCCCACTGTCTCTTGGTGAGGTCTGCTCTGTGGGGTCCCTGTTTCACAGACAGGGACTAAGGTCCAGAGCCTGAGAGCCCCCGTCCGGTGCCGAGGGTGGGGTCCTCAGCTGCCCTTTCTCCTAAGACACCAGCGTGAGGCTGAGGGTCTGCGCCCTCTGGAAATGTCCCTCCGTGGTCAGCACAGACCAGGGGCTCCAGGAGGACAGGGTCACGCTGGCCTCGGGCAACCCAGACCAGGTGCGAAATACGTCTTCTGACCGGCCAAGGGAGCCTCCCCTCCATGGCCATGCAGGGATCCCTGCCTCACTCTGGCAGTGTCGTGTTCCTGTGCCCCGAGTCCCACGGTGGCCCTGGGGTCCCTGTTAGCCACGTGACCGACCCCCAGAACCAGACACGGGATGTGACTCCGCTCCCATGGAGAGCCCAGGCCAGGGGGCGCGAGCCAGTAGCGTTTTCCGTGACCTGAAGAGTGCGTCTCCTTCGCCAAGGAGTTCCCTGTGACTGTGGTTCTTGCCGACGCAAATCCTAAATTACAGGGAAGGGGGATGAATTTGAGTCTTTAACTCACGGTTTGGTCCCAGTGGTTCCAGTTTAATCAATTTTTCATGCTTTTCTCCCCCTTCTCCTTTCACTGAAAAGCATGATTTCCTCGCGTCTGTTCTCCGTGGGCTCGGGATTGGGATTTATCCATTATGGCAATTTACAAGACGCACACAGACATGCCATTTCTTCCCCGGCCCTGCCGGGCAGAGGCGGCGGCTGCGGGTCTTTGAGGCTGGACTGGGGCCCCGGCTCGGATCCGATGCCTGGCGTTGGTGGGGAGCGCACGGGGCCGTCCAGGGCGGCCGGCTACTTCTTTGCCGTGGGTGCACGGCCAGGGGTCCGAAGCGATGATCACCTTGTGCTCCTGAGGGCCCTGCCGGTTGCCCAGACCTCAGACACGCAGCTGTTTGAGGGGGTTGGACACTGCCCCTGCCTCCCTGCGCAGGGAAGCTGGTGTGGTTCTGGGGCTCCGGCGAGGGACCGCCACGTGTGGGTGGCACCCTGGATGCTTTCCCTGAGTAGATCACGTATCTGTTCAGTGACCAGCGGGACACGAAGCCCTTCCTGTGTGTCAGCTTGGGGTCAGGAGCTGGAAACAGAGGGGGATGAGACCCACCCCCTGTCCCCTAGGACCCCAGGAGGGTGGGGTCACGTGGGTCTCCCCTGGGGCCCTTTTGGAATACCCTTTAGAGGGGTCGTTCTTACTGGGGTTGTCTAGAGCCTCCGCTGTCCCCAGTGTCCCCCAGTGTCCGCAGCCTATAGGACACCACTCCACAGCGGAAACCCCTTCTGAGAAGGGCCCCTCAGAGCAGGTATGTCGGCCGTGCAGGGCACTCTGTCCATCCTGCTGCCACCACGTCTTATGTCTGAAGCAGCAAAAAGCCCAGCCCGTCGGGCGCGGCCTGGGCTCTGTCACCTCCCGCTCACGTGGTCTTTGACAAGTTGCCACCTCTGTGCCTCAGTTTCCCTTCGTGTCACCCGTAGGCATCAGGATTGGCTTCGGGGGACCACCAGGGACACTGTGGGGGCCACAGCGCCCAGTGGGCACACAGAGCCCGCAGGCGAAGGTGGTGTTTCTTGTCCACCCGTTTCACCGAAATTGTGGCTTTTCCCCCAGTTCCCAAATGGCCGTGGCAGTGCCTTTCGGGGAACAAGGAACACGAGCCACGTGTGCAGTTGTAGGGTTTCCAGTAGAAACAGAAGTAGGTGAAATTAAGTGTAAGAATGTGTTTTTATTTTCCTGTCTATCCAGAATCGGTAGGAGCTCAGCGTGGAAGCCTGCGTTTCCGATCACTGATGCGGTAACTTGCCTTCTCCCCCATGGCACAGAGCCCAGTGTGGTGCGTCCTTGATGCCGACGGCACAGCCCCGTCCACTGGGCCACGCCTGTGAGCTCACAGCCACGTGTGGCTGGTGGCCCCCGTGTGGGCGGCACAGGTCTGAGATCCAGAACATGGTTCCAGGAATGCGTGCGGGGCCCTCCCCACGTTTGAGTGGGCGATGCTGGACTAATGTTTTGTTCTCCAGTGCTCTAAGCTCACTTTGGAGATCACTGAATAATGTATAATCAAATAATAGAGCAGCTGGTTGAAAAAATTAACACGAAATATTGCTGTTTAAATGGCCCATTTCAAGCTCCCGGGGCACCGTCCCTGACCGCGGAGCGGGGAGGAGAAGCACGCAGCTCTCTCTTCCCAGCCCCCTCTGCTGGCTTCTGTTGCGTGGGGGGCTGTGATCTCGGGGTCTTCTCCCGGCATTTGACACGGCCGCTTGGGGATTTGGAACCTACACCCCTTCTGTGTTTGGAGCTAGGAAGGGATGAAAGGGTTTCTTGCCCCTCATTAGGCCAGGGGGCTTGGGTGGGTCATAGTCACCCCAGCTCTGCTCAGCAGCCCTACTTGGAGGTGCTGGGGGGCGGGGGGCAGGGACGGGGTGCCAAAGCCCACGGTGCCGGATGTCAGGCTGTGAGGGGCAGAACTGTGTGGAAGGTGCCTGGTCCCTCAGCTGCGCGGGGAGGCAGCAGTGCCCCGACTCGTGGGGGCTCGTGTCTAGGAGGGTCGCCGGGAGCTCCCTGCAGCGGGAGCTCAGAGAGATCACGGGCACGTCGCCTTGGGCTTCTTCCCTGCAGTATGGGCCCCGGACACTGGGGCTTTGCGACGTGGGCTCTGGTTTTGCTCCGTAATGGTCCCCATCCTTTCAAGGGACCTCGGTCACCCGGTGACACAACGCCTCTCACTCGGGCCGTGCCGGCAAGCATCTGCTTACTGGACCCTGAGAAACAGCAAAGGCGATGTTCTGTCTTGCTCGGGGCGTGTCACGTCCTCCGTAGGGCCTCAGTTTCCCCACGTCTGAAGGGAACGCAGCAGCTGACGGAGCTGGGTCCCTTCGAGCTCGAAGGCTCCACGGCGCTAGGATCGGGGAGCCCGTGGCTTAGCACTCCTGTCACTTCCCTGGGAGTCAGAGTGACTTTCGGGCTTAAACAAATGTGACTGTGGCACGGCGGGGGATATAATCTGTCTCTGAGCGTACAGCTGCGTCTCTACTGAATCGCACAATGACTCCGCAGCTTTAAACGCGTCACGTTAGCAACGTCGGGATAGGTTTTTAAGATGCGTGATGTATAGAAGGAGCGTCCCCGCCGCTGCTCCTTCAAGGGCGCGGGGCCGTCGCCTCGCAGCAGGGGTCTTCCTTGTCTCCGCAGAGGGAGGCGGGAGGCGGGGTGCGCGGGGGCGGGGACCGGCCTGCTGCCCGTTCCCCCTTGCCCGCAGGGAATGGGAGCAGTCGCTGCGCCCGACTGGGGCCCTCATCTGAGTGGCAGCCCACCCCCCACCGCCGTCCTTGCCTGTCTGCCTCTCCCCGCTGCATGGAAAGCTTGTTTGAAAACTGTCCCGAGTTCACAGGCGTTCAAGCCGCTGGTGTAAAAGTTCGGTGTCTCACAGACACCTGCACGCGTGGGGGCGTCCGTGTTGGGTCGGGAGGCGCCGGGTTTGGGGACATCGGCTGTTCGCCCCAAAGGACCGCTCTTCCACAGGGACAAGTTTGGAACTAGACGGTGCAGGAACAGCCCAGCTGAAAACAAAGAACACCTGCGCCCTCTGGAGTGGGCAGCCTCCCCGGCCCCCCTGGCCCGCGGGGAGGACCCTGGCGGCCCCACAGCCTGAAGGAGGTTGAAGGAAACACCCCCCACCCCCGGGCAGAGGCATTGGCGGACGCTGCCCTGGGCCAGCCTGGGAGGCCACAGTCCCTAGGCCCATGGCGGGAGGAGGCTGGTGGAGGGGGCTGGGGGTCTGGGGAGTCCTGGGTGCTACGCAGGTGTCCCCTTTCCCTGTGGTGTCCCCGCTTGAGGGCGCCTCCCAGAACTCAGGGCCCCGGCTCTGGGCTGCTGAGGCGGTGACCCCCGCCACAGCCCTCTTTCGGCAAGGCTGCCTTCCGTGTGGCTGTTCCGGCGTCCGTTTGTACGACCGACAGGAGTGCCGACAGCAGGCCAGGCACATGTGGCCCCGGCCAGGTGTCCTTGGCGGCACGGGGGGCCCCAAGCCCTGCGCACAGGTTCTCCATCCTCATGTGGGCTCTGGGAGGCGCCCCCGGCCGTAGGGCCTGGCTGAGTGGAAGGCGTGACGCCAGCATCCGCGGAGCCCACGCGGGGTCTGTTCCCACTTGGAGCCCTGCAGATGCGTCCCAGACCTCCCCTTTGGACCCGGGACTGGCTCCGAGAGGCGAGGGCACCCGCACACACCTGCGAAAGGGCAGAACTGCGGTTTGATCGGGTCTGTGTGATGGGCCCCCGCGGACCTACTCTCCTCATTCCAGAAGCTGTCTGGGGCGGGAGGGAGCGGGTATCCACTGGGGTCGGGCCAGAGCCTGGGAGGGCTTCCTGGGGGAGCTACAGGGCACTTGGAGGGAGCATAGGACTTGCCAAAGAGTGATTTAGGAAACCTTCCCTCACCCCGCCGGGCTGTGTACTGCCTTATTTTGGGCCAGGGTCTGGGGAGGGTCTGGGTCTCAGCTGTGTCTCTGTGGGTTGCTCAGAAATTCAGGGCTGGCCATCCTGCCCTCAAAGTCACCGTGTCTGTATGTGTGGCCCAGGGGCAGGGGAGGCAGTCCTGGAGCCCTGGCCCCTCCATCCTGCCCCTGTGGTCTAGACCAGCGGCCCTTCCAGAGCTGGCTACAGGACAGGCTGGGGTGAAGGCCGTCCGTCCAAACCCTGCCCGGTAACCAGGCTCTTAGGGCCTTCCTCTCATTCTCGGTGCGGAGACAGCTGGCCACAGCCGGCGAGACGGGCCGCCCAGCGCCCTGCTCGCCGCACTCTGCCCTCGTGGAACGCCTCAGCCCCTTGGTGCATGGGCCTGAGCTGCCCCGACTGGCCTAGGGGTTGGGTGACCTTGAAACCCTGTTCCGTGACCCCTGTCCCGGTCTGCTTATTCTCTGTGTCAGAGTCAGCACAAGGGGCCCCGAGGAACGAGGGCAGAGCAGACGTCGCCGTGCCGCTCTGCCCTGCTCCGTACTCCGGTGCCTGCTGGCCCGCCGGTATGGCCCAGACCTCGGTGAATTTTCTTCTTACTACCTCATTAGACCCGGGTCCTCTCAGGACCAAGGCAGTCACAGCGATTCTGTGGCCTGATTTAACAGTCCCTGCTGGGGGGAGGGGGTGGACGGGGGCCGGGGGGACGTTTCCAAGACGGCCGGTTCATCTGGTTCTGGAAGGAAGCAGGGAGCAGCTGGGCGTGGCCAGGAGAGCGTCATCTTGTGTCTGATGAGGGCTTCTCTGAATCACTTTCTCCATACTCGCTTCTCGGATGTGTAGAAAGACTAGGCCTGTTTAACATCGTTGCCCTTGTGCTCAGTACATACCTGACTCCGTGGCCTGGGGGTGGGGGCGCCCGGGCGGCTCGGTCGGTGAAGCGTCTGCCTTCGGCTCCGGTCATGATCCTGGGGTCCTGGGATCGAGTCCTGCGTCCGGCTCCCTGCCCAGCAGGGAGTCTGCTTCTCCGTCTCTCTCTGCCCCTCCCACTCATGGCCTCTCTCTTGCACACTCTATCTCTCAAATAAGTGAATAAAAATTGTAAATAAAAAACCCCAAAACTATTTAAAACATGAATACACACAACATCCTGCATTTCTCCATGAAAGGTTCCGTGCACAGAACCTGCGGTAACGGCTTACAAACCTGCATCCTACAGAAGCCAGCCCGGAGGTCACCTTCTCCAGGGAGGCACCCTGGCCTTACTAGGCCAAATGAAGTGCTCTTTCCCCGGAAGACTAAAAAGCACACCAGGACTGTCTTTCACCGTGTCACCACTGCCTTCCTGCATTTGTCCCCCAGCCCCAGAGCTGAGTTCCCCCTTAAGGGCAGGCAGCTTGACCTGAGCCCTGCGCGCTGGCCCAGAGGACGTGTCCGGTGGTAGTGGGGAGGTCCTGAGCCTTCGGTTTTTCCTTTCTGAGAGGACCTGAGTCTCGGTCCCCATGTGCCTGGCCCCATCCTCTCAGCCTTTCACAACACTGCAAAGTGGCTTGGTCCTGTCCCCATTCTGCATTTGAAGAAATTAAGGCTCAGAGAGGGTAGGTGACTGGCCTGTGGTCACACAGAAGACTCTACATGACAATGCAGGGACTGAACCCCTGAGCTGTGGTGGCCCAGGACATTCCTCTGGGTCTTACCCTTATGACCCAGTCCGGGGTGGTGGGGTTGTACTGCTTGTACTGCTTAGAAAGTGTCCTGGGAAAAGAGAGAGTTTTGGTGGGGAGCACGGGGCCAGGCAAACGGGGCTCCCTCCGGGACACTCCCAGACGGCAGCCGTGGTCTCGACTTGATGTGTTCCTACATGGCTTGGTGACCTCGGGCTACTATCTTGCCCTCTCTGGGCTCTGCTGTAGGAAGAGCAGCGCCTCCCTCACAGGGTGGGGTGAGGGTCTGCCGAGGTGTGTCCATGTGTCTGTCCCTATGTGCGTCCACCCAGCCCACAGCTGGCTTTTCCTGGCTCCCCGGAGCCACCCTCCCTGCTGCTTGGCGTGGACCGAGGTCAGGAAATGTCCGATTTGGTTTCTGAGTAGCAAGTTAATGGTGGTTCGGTGTCTGGCTTCGCAGCGTCAGACAGCCCGGGGCCAGAACGCACATCCGCGCCTGTCACCAGCCGTGTTTTATGTCCACGGTAAACGCACAGGCTTGCCGGAGGCCGAAAGCAGAGGGTCTGTTCGCCTTTCTGTGATTTTCCTCGGGGGGGCAGGGGGCTTCTCGGAGCAGCTGACTCTGTAACAGAATCTGGGCAGGCAGGTCGGGCCCTGGGGTCTGGGGCCGGAGGGGAGGCGGGTTTCTGCCTTCTCTGGGGGGGCAGTGGGCTATTGTGAGGACGAAAATAATTGTTGGGATTTAGCATCTGTTAGGGAGGCTGCCCTGTTAGAAAACAGCAGGAGCGAAAAGATGAGCCTGGGAGGGGTGAGAGGGGAGGGGGGAGGGAGAGAGGTGCGAGAGTGAGGGCGGGTAGGAGTGGAGCAGTGGGTGGGGGCTGGGGAGGCCGGGGCCACCCACGTCCCTGCGCGAGAAGGGAACCTGAGGGTCTCCCTGGAGCGGGGGTCTGGCCCCGGCCCTGGGCTCACCTGCCCTTTCTGATCTGATCCAGGCTCTCCCCCCCGAACCCGCCCCATTCGCACTGCCCTTGGGCTCACTTGTGTGTGGCGGGACAGGGAAAGGCCGTCTCTGAGGCCTGCGAAGGCCCTGTCGGCGCTGAGACCTGGCCTCCTGGTCTTTCAAAACCTGGACGGTGTCTGTATTTACTGAGCGCAGGTCCCTGGGCTGTCGTCCCACTGAACCTCCCCTCCCACCTCGAGGGTAACAGGCCGCCGCCACTTACTGAGCACCTACTGTATACCGGGCCTGTGCTGGTCACTTTCATCGAGGCTGATCCTTCCGACCACCTCGCCTGGGGGGTGAGGTCATTCCTACTTCACAGATGGGGAAACTGAGGCTGGGTCCTCCTGCCTAGAGTGACACAGCCAGAGACTGGCAGAGCCCAGGATTCATCTTAGACTCGCCCGGCTGCCTCCCCTTGAGGTGAGCAGACTAGCGAGTCACGTTCCTGCCCCTGGCGACCTGGCATGCTCCCGACTGGCCCGAGGAGGTGGGGACCCGCCAGCTGTCGTCTGGTGCTGCCAAGGGCCGTGACGCGCACAGCTTCCGTGGGGCACGGACCTCGAGGTCTTCTGTGACCTGTGGCCTCTGATACGTTAGAGCGTCCCCAATGTGAGTCTCTGTCGGCCCGAGGGACTGATTGGCAAAGAATCAGGCTGTAATCAGGACAGTGTGACACAAAAGCGACACGGAACAGATGGCATTGGCCTCTGCCGATTTGGAAGGTATTTCCGGATTTTGTAGGAATGTGAGACGTGGGGCTGGGGTGGGGTCAAATGTGCCAGGCCCCGGTGGGAGGCCCTCCCCGCTATGGGACCGTGTGCCCCGGTTCCAGGTGCCAGGTTGTAGCCGGACACCCAGCAGGCCAGAGGCCAGGATCCTGGTGCAGGTGGCACTCCCTCCCGGTCAGCGCACGGCACTTGGGACGCTCTGACACTCGGGAGACTCAAGCTCCCCTCCCCAGCCACATCTGTCGTTTCTTTTTCCTCCCGTCCAACAGCCATGGCCGTCAGGGGCACTGGGCCCAGCTGGTCTTGGCATAGATAATCTGTTCTGAGGGATGCCTGAGACGTATTGGGTGTCCCCTACCCCGTTCAGGAAACTCACTTTTGGAGATGATGACTTTGCTGAAAAGCAAAGTGACAGTGAGATATCCACGCCCATGTTGGCCAAACTGTCAGAATTATTGGGAAGCAGAGCTTGTCACCCCGTGCCGATGACCCCACGGCATTCCAGAAGCATCTGTATTTCAGGTGTAACCACTACCCTGTCCGTCTCCCCACCTGGACGGTGAGGTGCTATCGTCCAGTTGCTGGCACAGAATCCATCTGAGGAGAGGTATCGATTTAACCAATCAGACGTGATGGGTGTTTTGTTTTATCTTTGTTGCCGAGTTAAGCAAATATGTTTGATTTACCTTCATAATATCTTTTGAAGTTTATCTTTTTAAGTCACCTCTATATGCAACATGGGGCTCGAACCCACGACCCTGAGGTCAGGAGCCTTTTGGTCTTCCAACGGAGCCAGCCAGGCAGCCCCATAATTTTGTCTGAATGAAGAAGAAACCTACTTCTTTGCTGCTGCTTTTATTCCCCTCCCTTCTCCCCACGCACAAAGTGGACGCCATTTTATCATTTCCAATAATATCAAGAATGTGTATTTCTTAGGGCTCATTGGCTTGAGTTAGAGAACGTTTGGGAGAGTGTTTTCATAAGTGAAAGAAGGATAAACGTAGAAAGCACGGGGGTATGTGTGGTCTACGGCTGTAGGATGAGGACCCCAGAGGAGGGGAAACTGAGGCCATCATAGGCAGGTGACTGACCATTCGCTTCTCTGGTCTTTAGCGGGCTTTGGGTAACAGACATCTTGCAGAGCAGAGGGAAGGGATGGTGGCTGTGCTTTTTAGATTTTTCTGTCGCAAGTTAAGACACCAGAACACAGCTATTCGTCTCATGTTTCTTGCTGTTTATAGCTACAGCCCTGAGTGAGTCGGAAGAGGTGAAAGGGAGGGGTGCGTGAAGAGGGATCCCCTACAAATGAATGGTCCTTGTCTCTATTGAGTTTGAGGAAGGAAACAGGCTGAGAGCGTGGTCGTGGACATGTGTTGGGGTAACTGCCTTGGGTGTATTCCCAGGGTCCTAGTCGGTGTGGTCGTGTCTCTTCTGTGAGTACAGGGAGAGGGGAGGGACGGCATCATGTCACTTTCACATGCAGGAACCTCAGGTTCTTCAAGGAGTGCTCACTGTGTGCGGGATTAGAGAGTTTGTGGCCTTTGCCTGAGGGCGCTCCCCAGTCCAGGTAGAAAGCTGCACTCCTACCAGTTATGGTGTCAGAGGGAAGACATTGAGGCTGGGAGAGCAGCCAGAAAGTTAGGAAGGAAATGCTGGGAGGGAGGGACCTGAGAGGGTAGGAGGGACCTCAGAGAGTTGGAGCCCCCAGATCTAATAATCCACCAAAATCCCTGGCTGGCCGTTCAGCGTCATACACACAAGAAAGACCCTGAGGCTTCCGGAGGGGGATGGGAAGTCTGGCATCCAAAAAGCTAAATTCAGCAGCATTCCAGTTGCTGCTCACTGCTGGAAAGACAGAGTTTGAAGTTTGAGTCCAACCAAGTTGACGGTGTGTTAGAACACGTATTAGGGGGGCGCCTGGGTGGCTCAGTGGGTTAAGCCACTGCCTTCGGCTCAGGTCATGATCTCAGAGTCCTGGGATCGAGCCCCGCATCGGGCTCTCTGCTCTCTAGGGGAGCCTGCTTCCTCCTCTCTCTCTGCCTGCCTCTCTGCCTGCTTGTGATCTCTCTGTCAAATAAATAAATAAAATCTTTAAAAAAAAAAAAAAAAAAAAAGAACACGTATTAGGTAGAAATAATGGAATCTCCGTAATGGATCGTTTGTCACGTCTAATGTTCAGTCCAAAGTCATCAGACTTGCCACGAAACAGAAAAAATGTTGTATTCAGAAAAAAAAAAAAAAGTCAATAGGAACCAACCTGGGGATAAGCCCGATGTTACAGTCCGCAGCTTTTATCAACACGGTCAGGTACTTCGAGGAAAGTGCACACCGAGTGAATGAACAGATGGGGAGCCTCAGCAGAGAAGGAGACATGACGAAGAGAGCCACGTGGAGACGCTAAAACTGAAGACCACAATAGCTGAGCTGAACAGCCACGGATCTGCTTTAATAGAAGATGCTGACGGTAGAGGAGGGAGGTCAACGGAAGGCTTGTTCAATGGAAGGAAGACACCTGAAGGAACAGAGAGACAAGAAAATGCCAGCAGAGTCTCAGACATGTGGGGCCATGCCAGAGGTCCAACATACATGTAACTGGAACCTCAGAAGGAGAAGAGAGAGACAGTGGACCAACATGGTGGGCCCAGACTACCTAAATTCCCAAAATTCTGTGATAAAACTGCAAAATATTGAGAGAAATGAAAGAAGAGTTGAAAGTGGTGGTGTATATACTGTGTTCATGGATTGGAAGAGGATAGTGTTAAGGTGCCTGGTCTCCCAGTGGGCTTTTTTTTTTTTTTGACAAGATTATTATAAAGTTTCTAGAGAAATACAAAGGACCTTAGGATAGTTCTGAACAATCTCATAAAAGAACAAAGTTAGGGACTTAAAGCACCTGGTTTGGGGACTTTCTATTAAAAACAACAACAACAACATAAGTAATCAGAATAAGTTGCTTTTGTCACAGGTATAGGTGAATAGGTTGACGGAATAAGATTATAGAATTCCAGAATAGACCCACCCACACTTGTGTGGGCCGTGGTTTTGGTCAAGGGGATCTAAGTGATCCAGTGAGAAGAAAAAAGTTTTCAGCCAGTTGTCCTGAAACTCCAGAATGTCCCCAAAGAGAAACAGACCTCAATCTCTACCTTACACCATGCACAGACATCTTGAGACGGATCAGAGGTCTGAGCATAAACACTAAAATTATGTAGCTCTTAGAAGGAGAAACAGATGAACCTTGGAATCCTGGAAAACAAAGACTTCTTAGACAAGACGCAGCAATTTCTTAGATGGGACACAGGACAGTCAGGATACCATAGGAGAAAGGTGTGCTAAGTTAAGCTTTTTTTTTTTTTTAAACGATTTTATTTTTTTATTTTGACAGACAGAGATCACAAGTAGGCAGAGAGGCAGGCAGAGAGAGAAGGAGAAGCAGGATCCCCGCGGAGCAGAGAGCCCGACACGGGGCTCGATCCCAGGACCCTGAGACCATGACCTGAGCCGAAGGTAGAGGCTTTAACCCACTGAGCCACCCAGGCGCCCTGCCTTTTTTTTTTTTTTTTTTAATTAAAAATGAATGTTTTTCAAAAAGACACCACTCAGAATATCAGTAGACAAAGCCAGAGACTGGGAAAAGAAATTCATGAAACATACCTGACATGAAACTTGTGTTGAGAATATGTAAGAGTTCTGTTTCTTTTTCAATAAGAACAGGGCAACTAACGTTTTGAAATGGAGGGAAGTCTCGAGCAGGGCTTGCACAAAGGGCGATGTACCAATGTCCCGAAGTACACGGGAAAGTCCTCAACGTCTGACCATCGGGGAAATGCAGAACAAGAGTGCGGCGATGTGGGTGGAGGAGGGGCCCCTGTGCGGGCGGTTGGCTGTCCCTGAGCCAGGTGACCTTGAGGCCCCTCTCCAGGCCTCCTTCGAGTGATTTTCATTCGTTTCATCAGCTCTTAGGAACTGTCACGGGCCCCCCACATCTTTTCCCCGCCCGCCAGAGCAAAGCCGATGTCGGTCTCCAGACGCTGTCAATGGCCTCGGCTGCCTTCGAGGTGTCTAATTTAGCAGCCCAGAAGCGTCCCTTTCTCCCCTCGGTTCCACGCTGTCAGAATTCTCGACAGTGGCTTTGTCACCAGGCTTGCTCTGCTGCACGATCGAGATCGGGGGTGTCCCGTCGTCCCCCCCCCAGCCAGAAAGAACCCTCGCCGACACTTGTCTGGACACCCGCTAATGTGGCGGGCTGGGCTTCCAGAGCCGTTTCCTCTGGGGACAGATTCTGGAGAGGCAGGGGAGGTGATTTGTGTCAACTCGAGTGACCCACCTGGGGTGGGGGGCGGCCTCTGAAACGGTAGGTTCCTGCTGGGTCCGAGCAGAACCCTGTCCCCGCTGGGGCACTGCCCTGCACTGTGGGGCTCTCCGCCTCCTGGGGGTGGTGAGGTGAGAAAGGAGAAATGTTTTCCAGGTTCCTGACAGGTGTGTTGGCGCAGAAGGGCCCAGCGGTGGGCGATGGTTATTGCGTCCGCGTGCTGGTCACCGCGTCCGCGTGCTGGTCACCGCGTCCCCGTGCTGGTCACCGCGTCCGCATGGTGGTTACCATGTCTGTGTGCTGGGCCTGCGTGGTTTGACCTTTCCCCTGCCTCCTCTCCTTCCCAGGTCGTCGGCTGCCCGTGGGGGTCTCATCAAGTTGGAATTGGCTCCCTTACCCCCCGGTGCGAGCCCCGCTCCCCGCAGAGGGAAGCCCAGATGTGTCCTCCCAGTCATGCTTGGTCTCTCGGGAGGCACCGGGGCTTTGGGGAGACCCTCTCTGGCTGGCTGCAGAGCCCTTTCCTGAGTACAAACTCTCCCTCCCTATCTCAAGTAGATCTTGAGTGATCTCTACCCCGCCCCCCACCCCCCAGCCCGTCAGATGACAAGCAGGGTTTGGGACAGGGCCAGAAACCCATTCATAAGAACTGCCGGGTATCGTTTCTGCTCTCTCTGTCCCCTGCTGCCCCCTGGCCCTGAATTCTGGCTGCCCGGTGCTGTGGAGAGGGGAGGTGCTGTGGCGAGGGGAGGTGCTCAGCCAAATCTCTGTGCCTTCTGGAAATCAACTTTGCCGGGGGCTGCTTTGAGCCTGGGCTATGAGGTGTGTCCGAGCCCATGCGGGGATGGCACGGGCCCCCAGGCAGGCTGGCCCCCGAGGACGACCTGCCCTGAGGATGGACCACACACCGGACTGCAGAGCTCATCCACATGGGGCCCAGGGCCTGGTGGTCTCGCTGCATGTTGGATTGGCTCCTGTGCTGACGCGAAGTGTTTGCTGGGCACCTGCTGTCCATCGGGAACGGTGCTCAGAAGGGGTTAAGGAGTTGGGTTTTGTCCAGGGAAGAGACAGGCTCATCCACAGACGCTTAGAAAACAATGGCAGATACAGCAAGAAGGATGCACTTTGTATGAGAAGACTGAGGGGAGTGGGTCCTGGATCACAGCCTGGGCTGGGGATCCCCGAGGGCCTCCTGGAGGAGGTGTCCTAGGCTCCAATTCTGGCTGGGCTGAGGGGACAGCTGGTTGAAGTAGAATCAGAGCGTGGTCAGGAGCAGAACAAGCTTGGAGTATAGAGTGAGTGGTGATTTCCTTACACTCGTGCTCGAAACTGCATCATAAGCTCTGTGTCCTTCTCTACTCACTCTGCTTCCTTACCACCGGGTAGGGAAGGTGTCCACGTGTGAGCTCTGCCCCTTGACCCGCACACCCCCGCTGCAGGCGCTGGGGATGCCTGGGATGAGCCGAGAGCTCCCGGGGCTCCAGGTCATGGGAGGGGCGGCATGAGTCCCCAGCATTCGCTAAAGGGTGGAGACGTTGGGGTGTGGTCACGTAGGCCTAGAAGCAGGGCAGGCAGAGCATGAGGGAAGCGGTCTACGCTGCCCAGTCTGAACACAGAGAAGCTCCGGGAGGCAGGTGCGCCGCCCCATGCTGTGGACCAGAAGATGGAGGCCCAGTGGGAGGGGCTTGCGCCAGTCCTGACCCAGCTGTCCCCTGTGAGGCCCCCTGGGCCGCACCCCCACGCACACCTGGCTGGACCCTCCCTTCCGTGTGCCTGACCTGCTTCCCTCCCGTGCAGCGAGCATGACCTCGGGGAGGACATCTACGACTGCGTCCCGTGCGAGGACGAGGGGGACGACATCTACGAGGACATTATCAAGGTGGAAGTGCGGCAGCCCATGGTAAGCGCCCCTCACCCGCAGCAGGGCCCCGCTCTGGGAGCACTGGGTCTCCGGGGGGGCTGGGGCTCTCCGGGGTGGAGGGAGCTCCTGAGGCCGCACCACAGCCCTTCCTGGCCCCCGCGGGCTTCCTCCCTGTTCTCGGGCCAAGGCCTCCCTCTATGGGGCGATCTGAGGAGACCAGGCGGCCTCTGCCGTCCCGGGATTCTCCAGCGTGTGTGCTGGATCCCAGTCCCTCCTGCCCGGGGAGTCTGAAAGTAGCGCCTGCTCAGCTGCCCGGAGCAAGCCTCGCTCTACTCCTTTGTGCGGAAGCAAGGAGACAGCAGCGGCTCAGCCGGCCGCGCGTCCCCTGTGCGGCGAGGATCTCTATTTTTGAGCCGGCGTTGGCTAGTGACCTCTCAGACACCAGTTCGCTGCCACGGGCTTACTGCTGGTAGCTGCTGTGCGGAGGTGGGGTTGGGGCCCGCGGGGAGGGGAGGGGGGCAGGCCTTGACCCCCGGCCCCCACGCTCCTGGGCGGTGGTCCAAACGCTGCTTGCCGGCTGTGGAGGCTTGTGGTGCTGTTTGCTTTCCCTGAGGAAATGGGGGGAGTTTCTCAAGAAGCAAATTGCAGTGTTTTCCTTCGGTGTGGGAGTATCCAGCTGGTGCTGGAGAAACAAAGCTGGGGCGACAGCTCCCCAGCGAGGCCTTCCGGAGAGGCCTGTCCCTCCCTGGTGGCACCTGCCCTCCACCAGCATCACACCAGGAGAGGCACAGGGAAACATGACAGTGGGGTTCACAGCCCCCAAACTCTGCTCTTTGGAACGGAAAGGATTTCTCGTCGTGCTCCTGAAGGGTCTGAGGGGTCCCCACCATTTCCAGGGGTCTCTCTGTGACCCCAGGTCTGCCCAGGGCCAATGCTACCCTTCCCCTAGGCAGCCTTGCAATGGGGCAGCCGTGCCCCTGAGCCAGTCCAGGGGGCCAGTTATAGGGCTGGAAGGCCAAGCCGTTGCCCCATAGACGGAGATCCTCTACTCTGTCCAGAGAGCCCCCCTCTGTGTCCGTCCTGCAGAGACCCCGGCTGGGTTGGGGGGGGGTGGCTGTCCCCAGAGCCTGCTGCTGTCCCTGGTCCTGAAGCGCCTGGAGCAGGCAGGACCCGGGCTGTTTGCAGGACCTGTGGGGGCTGCGGGGGACACAGGCTGGCATCCCTCCCGCCCAGCTCCACTCCGTGTCCCGACAGTGCTCCGTGCTGCTGCTGTCGCTGTCCTGGCCGTCTGGCAGGGTGGGCCTCTGCCTCCTGCCCATCCTCCGAGATAAAGCAGGGGGTTTTACTTCCTCCCTGGTCATGTCCGGAGCATTCTGAACAGGCTAACCAGAAGGTAGACAGAGACCTTTGCAAAGGAAGATAAAGCCGGAGGATGGCAGGTGCCACTCTCAGAGCCCACACGCAAAGAAGGGCCGGGCACCGTCCCTCCCCACACAGCCAGGCTGATGCTCGGGCTGGTGGGCAAAGGGCTGTGACGGGATCCTGGGGCTGTGGGGGAAAGGTGGACGGGTGCTCCGGAGCACAGTCCGGGTAACGAGCTGACACTGCTAACTGGTTCTGTCTGTGATTGATTTCCCCACGCTTTCAGATAAGATACATGCAGGTAAGTGGCAGAGGGAGGGAGGCCCGGGTCAGTTCTGCCAGCGCTGTCTTCCTCCGCCTCCCAGAGAGGTCTCGGATCTCTTGGGGAAAGCCTGGGACCCTGTCCTCAGGGAGATGCTGTCAGACCCATGTTTTTACACTTGGTTTTAGGGGGGTCGTGGGCCCCGAACACCCCCCTGAAGCCCTGAGGGCAGCAGTGTAGTGCCCAGAGCACTGGGGCGTGGGAAGGAGCCCTGGGGAGCTTCGAGCCTGATCTGGGCTCCCCTGGGTGATGGGCCCCACTAGTATGTTTCTTTGGAGCCCTCCAGCGCAGCAAACTCCTGGGGCGTTTCTTAGGGGAGGAGGATGGGGTTAGGGCAGATAGCTATCTGCGTGGCATGGCATGTGGCCCAGACCTGGTTCCCCAAAGCCTCACTTAGGGACCCACGTAGTTCACTCAGCCTAAAGGACACAAGGAGAGGGTCTGGAAGTCCAGAGCGCCTCTAACAGTGACCCCCTGGCACCTTCTTCCCCATCCCCGTGGCCACACAGGTTCCTGGTCGATCCTGCCTCTGCCCACGTTTCCCCGAGAGATGGGGAGCAGGCCCTGTCACAGAAGTGTGTCCCTGGTGACCCCTGCCATTGAATTGGCCCCTCAGGACCCTAGGTGGGGGCCAGAGGACCCTGGGAAAGCCCAGCCCTGTGGTAACAGGTTGGCGCTGAGTAAGCAGACACGGGTCCCCGGGGAGCTGGTCAGAGCCTTTCCCCTCGCACATAGTAGGTGCTTTAAGTATGCCACACCTGTTGTCTATGCTGGAGGGGCTGACTCCTGAGGGCCCCACGCTGGTCTGGTAAAATTCAGAGCAGGGCAGTGGGGGCGCAGATTCTAGAAGGTTCTGTGTCATTCTCCAAGCTGTCACCAGTCCTCAGGTTCATGCCACACACACCCCCCGTGCCTCAGTTTCCTCATCTGCGGAAACGGGAAGGGAAGGGTTTGGGCCCCCTTCCATCTCCTATCTTGGCCCCCCGTGTCACTCCCGGTGACCGCATGGCCAGGCCTGCCTCATGCCTTGTGTCCTTCCTGTAGAAAATGGGCATGTCTGAGGATGACAAGAGGAATTGCTGCTTGCTGGAGATTCAGGAGACCGAGGCCAAGTACTACCGGACCCTGGAGGACATCGAGAAGGTGGGTGCGGCCCCGCCCCTCCTGGTGCCACCGGTCCCTGGGGCACGGCAGTCACCAGGCACCCCCTGCCCATGTTGCTCACACAGGCCGTGGGCTCCGGCTGGCCAGTGTCCTCATGCCCCTGGTCCCGCATCCCAGCCCTCGGACCTCAGCTTGGCCCGGGACGGTCCTGAGCTTGTCTCTGCAGCTCCTTCCTGCCCGAGCTGGGCGTCGTCACGGCTTCTGCTCCACTGCACCGGGCTAAGCTCCTGCTGTATACTCTGTCCTGCAGGCTGGGCGCTAGGTTAAGCGCTTTGTGTATACCTTCTCCCCTAAGGCATTCTCTGCCCTTAGCTTCCCACTCTGTAAATTGGTGGCTGTGAGCGTCCTGCCACTGGGACACAGGCCCCGTGATGTCAGCCTGTGGAGCCCCCACGGCAGACCCTGTGCTCCCCTGAGTGACCGGTCGGTCCTCTCTCCCTGTTGGCCTCCTGAGCTCTTCGAGGACCCCGGAGGGGCCTTCTCCTTCTCCACCCGCTCCGGCCTCCCGTCAGCACTGGCTCAGGGACATTTCCCTGTCACTTGAGAATCCTTGGTGCCAGCCGCTGGTGCTGACTGGCTGAAAGTCCGTCATTGTCTTTAGGGCGGAACCTCCCTAGCTCTTCTTGCCTGAAGCGTAGGCCCGCGTGCGGCCGTGACTGCGGAGCTTCTCGCCGGGGGCCTAGGATCCCCTTGGCCCCTCCCTGGTCCTGCCCAGGCCTCAGAATGACATTTCCCCGCTCCTGCCTCAGCCGCCCCGTGCGCCCGCCCTCCACAGGCCTTTCTGCAAACATACAGCCCCTCCCAGCCACTGGCTTTGCACCTGCCCGTCCCGGGGAGTCCCCTCCGTCCGCCAGTCCCAGCCGCCGCGTCACAGGCAAGAGCACCGAGTCACCGGCCAGTGCCGGTCTGTGTCAGCTGCAGGGAAAACTGCTTGGCCACATGCAGCTGCTGCCCACCTGCTGTTCCCTGCGTGACCAAGGAGAAGTGTGAGGGGCCAACGTCCTGTAGGGAGAGGGTGGCAGGGCCTGGCCGGCCAGGCCTCTGGGGCACGAGTTGACTGTTTGCCACACGCATGTCTCCTTGGACTCCTGAAGGACTCTGGCGGGACCCCTCCCTGCCACGGTGGGGCTTCTGGGGTCGGGGGCACCTCTTTGGATGACAGGTTTAGGGCCGCACTCAGGGATCTGAGTGTCGGGCGAGAAGTGAGGCCCTGCTGTGCTCACCTCTCTGGCCTCAGTTTCCTGAAACGTCTCAAACAGCTGTATCGGCACCTAGCCCGGGTGGCAGTGGGGTTGGCGTCCAGCCTGTGGGACACGATGGGGCTTTGCCCATGCAGTGGGTGTGGGCGCTTGGCTCCATCGTCCCAGCCCTGCGCTCTCCCGTGCCATCGTCACCCCGCAGCACGAAGCCCGCGTCTCCCTAGAGAGCAGGGGTCCTCCAGTGGCACTGAGCCCCGGTGGTGCTCTGGGCCTGCCTTACCGCCCCACGGAGAACCCCTGCCCCTGTGTCTTGGGGAGCTCGTCAGAGCCTCTCTCCCTCTCTGGCAACTGTGGCCTCGAACGGGGCTGGTACCCTCCAGGAGAGCTGACGGTGGGGGCTTTCCTGTTCCAGAACTACATGACGCCCCTGAGGCAGGTGCTGAGCCCGGCAGACGTGACAACCATCTTCATCAACCTGGAGGTAAGGGTTCCAGGCGGCAGGCTCCCCCCGACTGTCCCCGTGAGTCCTGGGGAGGGGAGTCCCTGCCGGGGACCTGGTTGGCTGGTGGTACGGGATGCTTTTTGGACTGACCGATGGGAAGGGAGCAGCCACCCTTCCCTCTGAGAGCTTTGGCCTCAGGAGACAGGAGGTTTCCGGAAGCTTCTCCAGCCTGCTGTCTGTGCTGGGGAGTACCACTCAGATGCACATGCCTTGGAAGGGGTTTGAGCTTTTTGTCGTCAGCTGGAGAGCAATGGGTCCCCTCTGGCTCTCTGAGGAGAGCCCCTCACCCCTCAGCACACGTGCACACGGACACGGGAAGGTGATGCCCTGTGAGGAGGCTCATCCTGACGCGGCCAGCAGAGCGGGGAGGGGTTGGCGGAAGGCTCCAGAAGCTACACGCCGGTGGGCTTCCTCCAGGAGTGCCCGGCGGGTGTGGCGGCTCCTACCTACCTCCCGTGGCCCCTTGCGAGCCCGAGGGGCAGGTGCTGGTCTCCCAGGGGAGGCTGAGCCAGACTCGGGGGCTCTAGTGCTCTGTGTCCCCTACCCAGAGTCTGTGCTGTCGTGTGTGTTCGCCCCCACAAATGGCCATGGGCAGAGTGGGGGCCCTGGGGGGCTACCTGCCAGTTGTCCAGCCGCTCTGAAGTGGGGACAAACATCTGTCCCCATGGAGAGAGTCCGCCCCTGGAGCCCCAGACCAGGGCAGAGCGTCCCATGCAGCTGCACACAGCAGGAGGGTGACAAGGCTGCTGGGCAGCCACAGGCCCCGGGGCCATCTTGGTCCCATTCTGGCCCTGGCGCCTGTGCTGGTTTGGCAACCCCATGTCCGGACAGGCCATGCAGGTCCCTTCATGTGCCCGGCATAAAGTGGGATGAGACCCTGGTGTTGGCATGAGGATACGTGCCGGCACCGGCCCCTCCCACACGTGTCTGTAATTGCACCAGGAGGGAGCGATTCGGGGGCGCGCGGCCCTCCCGGCCTGGCGCACCCGTTCACGCACGGGTTGCTGGTTCTTCCCAGGACCTGATCAAGGTACATCATAGCTTCCTGCGGGCCATTGACGTGTCCATGATGGCGGGGGGCAGCACTCTGGCCAAGGTCTTCCTCGATTTCAAGGAAAGGTGAGTGGCAGGCCCACCTTGCCTATCCCTCCACGTCTGTGGGGCCATAGGTTCTGCGCTAGGGGCAGGGCAGAGCTGGCCGGTTGGGGTTTTCTCCGGTGCACGTCTCATGGTGATGTTCCCAAGGCCCGTGGCTGTGGCCCTGCAAACGCCTGTCCTCACTCGTAAACCGAGAGAGCTCCCCACCCTTCCTCCCATCACAGCCTGAAGGGATGTCCCCCTGGAGACCCCCTGAGGGCTCCACCAGCTCCCTCTGCCTCTGCCTGGGGATCTTGGTGGCCAAAGGGTGTTCTCACCAGCACGGTGCACCTGCTGGCTGCCTGCCCCACAGGCATCTGGCACCTGGGAGTCTGCCCCTCCAGCTCCAGGCCCGGGTGGGGTGGTGGCACGTGGCCACCACTTGAAGGCAGAAGCCAAACCCGTCCCTGCAGGGCTGAGTACGACGCTTCTGGGGGTCTGGGCCCCAGGGCTTGAGGCCACTTCCCTGCTTCCTTGCCTGCGTATGTCACAGGACCTTGATTTCCTAATCTGTCCCTCAGGGATGAGGATGGCATCTGTGCCGTGTGGTGTTGCGAGGGTCATGCCTATGCCGCAGACGTGGCTTATCTGTGTCCACTGAGGGCTTCGATGGCCGGGCAGGCAGAGGGCCCAGGCCAGGTGGATGGGCTGGGGGGCTCTCAGCGGCAGCTGGGGGCACAGCCACTCAGCTGCCCTGACATAACCCAGCCCCAGCCCCCAGTGTGGGGAGACGGCACTCCTGGCACCAAGGAGGGCAGTCCTGGGTCCTCCCATAGTGCCCCGGTGTCCTCTAAGTCTCTGTGGCATCGGGCAAATGTCCACAAAGCCCGAGGGGACATATATCCTGCGTGTCAGGCGGCCTCTCTCCTCCCCATGGCATCCAGCTGGTCCGGCCGCGTCCAGACGCACAGATGCCACCGGGCTGCCTACGGCCAGAGGTCCGCCCGCAGGAATCACGCCCCTGATCGCGGCTCCACCAACTGCCCGGGCCCCTTGACAAACGTTGTCGACGGAGGGTGACCACTCGTTAGAAGCCAACGTAGGATCCTTTTTAAAAGAAGAATGACGTTGGTGTCAGAGGTCTCCGTGAAGCTATTTGGTTGTTTGCTTTAAGCCTCTCTGTGTGTAACCCCGACGGACGGAGGGGTATAGAGCCGCCTTCGGTGCTCCAACATGTCCTGTGGGAGCCTGGCGGGCGAGGACTGGGATTCTGGAAGCTTCTGAGTAGATGCAGGAGCAGCTGTCAGGACGGCTCTGCTGTCTCTTTGTCCCCATATATCTTCACGGAGCCTGGGCAGCCGCGTCTTTACAGCCGGGGACAAAGTCCGATGCCGTGAAGCCCCGGCTAGGTGCCTGGTGCTGTGGGAGCGCCCACGGCAGCGGTCTGGCCACTGAAGTCATGAGAGGACACTTGGGGGACGATGCCCTGCCTTCTGCCCTTCAGGCTCTGAAGAAGGCGCCGGAAGGTTCTATCTCGATGGCTCTTATGCCCGGCTGCTCACCAAAGCCAGCTGGGGGCTCGTTAAGAAAGCTGGTGCTGGGTCCACTCTGCGGGGTCTGGGGGAGGCCCCGCGGTGGCCGGTTGGGAGCCTGGTCCCTCTCGTCGTCAGTGGGGAGACTGTCAGGTGACCGTCGGCTCGGCTCACGCGCCATCCAGGCCAGGCGGCCCGTCCCCGGGCTGGATTCCAGGTGCCTTCTCCTGCGAGCGCCTACCTGAAGGGGCTTCACCTGCATACCCTGTGACCAGGCAAGGACCCCTGAGCCCACTTTCTGGGGGCCATGGGTTGGGTCCCCGGGAGGTGTGAGGCAGCAGGCAGTGCCGGAGCACAGGGGGCAGATGTGAGTCCGCTGGCGGGCCCCAGGGGCAGAGGGCAGGCCGGCTCCCTTCCCTGCCCCCTGCCACAGCAATGTTTTCCTCTGACCTGGCTGTAAGCCCGTGTTGGGGGGGCAACTCAGGCTGGAGCCGTCAGACACCCCCTCGCCCCGGAGGCAGGCCCATTGCACACGTCTCCTCTGTCCAGAGGGAGGGGAGGCCACGGACCACGCAGGGCTGCCTCTTAGGCCTGTGGACCTACCCCCAGGGCAGCAGTGATGGGTTGGGTGGCCAGGGGACAGATGGGTGGCCAGGGGACAGACGGGTGACCTGCCCTTCCCTGGGATCCTCCACGTGCCGGGCCCGCCCTTAACAAGGCCACCAGCCTATGTGCACAGCTTTGGGCCTCCCCTGGCTCTTGGGCTTTGCTCCCGCGGGGATGACTCATTTCTACCAGCAGGCCTCGGGGGCCGGGCTCAAGTCGGGGCCCATTTTGGGGGGGGGCCTGGCTGCATCCTGTTGGAGTTCACGTGCGCAGTCCCTGTAGTCTGTCCCCACATCTGTCTTTTCTGTCCCTTTGCCTCCTAATTTCTGAGTCTATGGTCCTGAGGCTCATTTATACACCGAGTCCACAAGCATTTATAGAGCGCCTGTTGTGTACGGAACAGAACAGCCTCAGCTCTCACTGGGTAGGGAGGGACAGGAAGGAATGGGAAGCAAGTTCACAGACAGAGGAAATGGGAGGACGGAAAGAGGGAGAGGAGTAGGGTGCTGAGGACCAGGGTGAGCGACAAGGAGCCATGAGGTGGGGGGAGCAGAAGCTGCCCGGAAGGCCCCAGGGTGAGGCCAGAGCAGGAACTGGCGGAGACCAGAGGAGCAGACGCAGAGGTGGGCCAAGAGGAGATTATCTAAGGTGTGACTCGAGGCTTCTGTAGGAGGCTGGAAGGCCAAGATAGGGACTTAGATTATTTTTTTTTTTTATGAGGGTAGGAGGAAGCCACTGAGGAATTCTCGTGACAGGACCGGGCAGCTCATCACAGATCAAGGACAGAGTAGCATCCAGAACCGAGTGGCAGAAGATAATCACCTCCCTCTTTTTGGAGCTAATACTTCCATTAATACAGTCAATATAGCTCTAGTTCTCAGACAAAGCAGATGCTCCTCTTAGCCATGGCCTGAGGGGATAAGCCCTCCTGGAGGGAAGGTTTGCATTTTGCAGATGTGAATGTAACAGAGAGCCACGTGGTTTTCATCTGTAGCTGGGATTGGCCAAGCCTGGTCGGTGGGTCAGGCCAAAGGACCACCCAGGGGACCAGCCACAGCCACTTTGAGGCCCAGCGAGAAGGTGGGATCTGGCTCTTAGGAGGAACTCCCTGGAGCCTTGCAGAAGTGCTTCTAAGAAGAGCAGGCGTCAGGATAAGATGAAAGGCAAGTCCCCGCCCGCCCAGGTCCCAGGAGCCTTGAGAGAAAGGCTTTGCCACAGCCCAGCGCTCTGTACTCTGTGCTTTCCGGTTGCTGAGGGTGTCAGGCTGGGTGACACTGCTGCTGGTTGTGGCTTTTGCCCACGGGCCAGGGTGTCAGGGAAGCTGGGTGATCCCTGTCAGCCCTTGCCGGGGAGAGCCCCCGTGTCTAGGCTCCTCGAGCCCCGTGAGGTTCAGGGTTGCCTGAGACCCTCTGCCCTGGAGAGGCTCTGGCCCCCCTCGTTCTAGGCCTCCTTGCCCAGATGGGGAAGTCGGGGATTGGAACAGCAGTGGCGACTCGGCCGCGGTCCCGGCTCAGTCCCGGGAGCGCCTCCTGTATCCGGGACCGGCTCTGGCCCAGTCCCCGGGCACCGTGGGAGTTTGGAGTTCGTGACAAGGAACAGGGGATACAGTCAGGAGACGGACAGGTCTCCCCCACCGCCCCGCACACTCACGTCTGCCCCCCGGAGTGGGATCCGAGTTGCGAGTTCAGGAAGTTACACGACACAGTCATGTGGGCACACACCAGGGTTGTGTCACTCGCCCGTGCACGAGTGAGGGACCTGGAGGCTGACACCGTGTGTTCAGAGGACGGAACAAGATGCTGGTGCGCTGAGCGGGCGGGGCTGGGGGCACAGATGAGGCAGGGACGCCGGACATATAGCGCTCGCGCAGGTGCCCCACTGAGACCTCGAACCGTGAATGAAGCCCCGCGTATGTGTGTGTTGCTTTAATTCCAAAAGTTGGGTAATTTTTCTCAACAGCACAAGATGCTGTGCTTAGAATTGAGGCCTGCAAGTCTCACTACCTTAGCTGCTTCCCTGCGTGGCCCACGCTACCTGGCCCGCAGCAGGGCCTGGAGCGTGTGCTGTGGATGGCGGTGAGAGGCCTGACGGTCCCGACAGAAATGGTCTCTCTCAGTTCTGGGGCCAAAATCTGGGTGTGGGCAGGGTGGCGCGTCCTCTGGAGCTCTAGGGAAGGAGGCTTCCTGCCTCTGCCAGCTGCTGGTGGCCCCCGGTGTCCCTTGTCATGTCCCCCCGCCCAGGTCTCAGCTCGGCCCTCATGCAGCTCCTTTCCATCTCAGGCCACCCACGGGGTTGGCGGAGGTGAACGAGGGCTCCACCCTGGGGTGGCCCAGATCTCCAGCATGCGGGGACCAGAAGATGGGTCTGGGGGACCCGTGGATGCACGTAGGGGTCTGGCCTTGATGCTCCCTTGCTGGGCGACCTTAGAAGTCATGTCATGTCTCAGAGCCTCAGTAAGTGGTGTTTTGGGAGGACGGGCTGAGCTGGGGTGCGAGTGTGCGCCCTGGCCCCGCCTCCTTCTGCCCTTCAAGCTTTGCTCTCTTCCCTGCTGGGGCCCCCTGCCTGCCCGGAACCGCCATGGCTGCACTGCCCACGGTCAGGCAGGTGCGGAGTGGCCGTGGCCATTCAGCCACGTGTCGGGCCCCTGAGCAGGCCAGGCCTCCAGTCTGGATGCTGGGATATGGGGACAAATGGACCCATCCCCGGAACTCAGAGCCGTATGGAGAGGGGGATGGCCCGCTGCTGCCTCTTACTTGACTTTGCACAGGCCTATGCCCAGAGGCTCCCCACCTATGTCCTTGCTTTTCTGTCTCCCTTCTCTAAACCCAGGGACACAGTTGGGAGGGGAAAGGCTGCAGAGCTAGAAATGATGGGGCAGGGTTTTGAGGGCTGAGTAGAAGTTTGCTCACCAGAGAAGGTTGCAAGTGCAGTGTGGGGCTCCGAGGTGTGCTGTGAGGATGACGGGGGTGGGACCCACTTTCCATACACCGTGTTTGCCAGAGACCTGGGGCTGAGATGAGCCAGGGTATGCTGAAGTGGAGGGAGGGCCCCTGAGGCTGCCTTGGCCGTCTCCAGAGCCGCGGGCCCCGTGCTTAGGAGAAGCCGCACAGACGTCCCTCCATGGGAGCAGCTGGGCCGTCGCCAGGTCTGCTCATTCAGAGCAACTGACGGGAACCTTGGAGTCTCCAGTCTCCCAGATGCTCCCAGAGACGATGAGATTGAATCAGCTTTTATACTAAGATTGTCAATTTAATAACAGGCTCATTTAAGCGGAAACCGGGGCTCAGGTTCCCATGCAAAGTGCGCCTGGCTGGAGTGTGGCAGGTGCGGCCGTGGCACCTTCTGCCTGACAGCGGCGGGGAAGGTGGGCTTCGGTGTGAGCCCCGGGCCAGATCCGCCCCCCGCTGGAGTCCTGGAATCTCAGCCTCTGATGCCCGGGAGCCTCACAGCACACAGGCCCAGTGTGGCCCGGACTCGGGCGGGAGCCCGGAGGGGCTCCACCATGTGCCGTCTTTGCCCACCTTGGGGCTGCTCTGAAGTCATGGGCTCGCTGGGTTGGAAACACGCTCCGAGCTTGCGGCTTTACTCCTCCAGGAATGTGGGTGTCGTCTGTCCCCAGCGTCCTCAGACCCTACAGTGGGAGCCTGGGGAGTCCCCAGACCAGGCCACTGCTTCTCAGGAACCCATCTCCTCGGAATCCCAGCCAGCTCCGGGCCCAGCCCACCTGCCCCTCGGCCCTCGCCAGTGGCCCCCGGGAGGCAGTGTCCACAGCAGACAAAAGCGGCCCTGAGCCCATCTGGACTCGTCCCAGAGACGGTCCCCAGCTCCTGGAGCCGGGCCGGGAGTGGCCTCCGGACGTCCCTGGCGGGGGTGTCACCGGAGGCCTTGGGATGGGCCCAGCCTCCCGACGAAGCTGCATTGGCAGCCAGGCCCTCACCTGGTGTAAGCGGTGACTCTCAGCAGGTCACCAGGGCCTCAGTTTCCCCACCCGAAGAATGGTGCCGACGGCCCCTCCCTTTATAAATGGTGAAGGGCTCAAGACCACACTCCACAGTGGGCTATACCACTAAATGGTGAAGGGCTCATGATGGTGTGTGTGACACACCGGCACGAGCAGCTCCCAGAGGCGCTGGCTGTGGCCGTCATGCTTGTTGTCACCCGCGTGGTCCTCCCGGGGCCGACTCTATAGTCGTGTGACAGGATTCTCACAGCCAAAGTGTCAGGCTAGTGACCCAAGGCCTGGAGAGCGCTGGGCTCCTGGTCCAGGGGCTCGGTCTGCGAAGTCTACGGTGGGGGTTGGCCATGGTATCCGAGGGTGTCGGGGGCAGGAGAGAGTGGCCTGAGGCTGTTCCCAGCACCCCCGGGCCTGCGTGGCCATGTCCATCCCCCGCCGTGCAGCGTTCGGGGCTGACATCACCGTGTCCCAAGGGAGGGGATGCCTGGGACTCAGGCAGAGAGCGTCGGTGTCACGTGGAAGCAACAAGGACTGACCCCCGGGTCCCCACGCCCTGAAATGTCAGCCCGGGGACCACCACCCCAGGAAGGCGCAGAGCCAGGACGGGCCTCAGTGCTCAGAGCCTGCCGGCAGGAGTCGGAACCTTCCAGGGGTCCCCCAGCTCTGGGGAGGCGGGGGCTTCTCTCCTGGCCGGCTTTGGCCTTTCCAGGGGCAGGATGGGGTGGCAGTGAGAAGCCCATTCCAAACCCAATCCTGACCTGAGAGAGAGCCAAGGAGGGGGACCTCCTTGGGTTCGGGGAGAGCGGGGGAGCCCCTCATTCCCAGCGTCTTGGTAGCTCTCCTGCCTGGCACTATGTCGGGAGCAGAGAAGGCAGCCACGTGGAAAGAGCAGAGCCACGAAGCGGGTTGACGTGAGGAGCTGTCACGGGGAGACACCCGTTCGCCACACACCTGCTGCGTCCTCCGTGGGGAGCTCGGCGCGGCCCGCAGCCGCGGCGGCTCGTTAAGCTGTGCGCGCGCTCGCTGTTCCAGGCTGCTGATCTACGGGGACTACTGCAGCCACATGGAGCGCGCCCAGAGCACGCTGAACCAGCTCCTCGCCGGCCGGGAGGACGTCAGGCAGAAGGTCGAGGTAATGGGGGCTCCCGGCTCCTGCCCCGCTCACCCGCCCCTTCCTCACCCATTGTGTGGGGTAGTGATGGGACAGTTTCTGTAGATGCTTTTCTCGGTGATTTTTCTCCCTGTGCACTTGTGGGGGGAGGCAGGTGCAGGTCACCGTCCCAGGCCCGAGTTCCCTGCGTGCAGCTGAGGCAGACCCCTGGGGCCAGATCCAGTGCAGCAAGGGGCTGACTGACCCCTGAGCCGGGCCTGTGCAGACCCCATGGGGGCCGCAGGAGACGGATGTTTGCTGGGAGCCCAGGAACCTCCCTCCCATCGCTGTCTCCACCCCAGGCTCAGGGCCAATCTCTGACACTTGTCCAAGCGCCCATGTGGGCCCCTCTCCAGGACCCCCTCCTCATCCCCCTTGCCGGGGGCATCTGAGCTGCTCCCCAAGGCTGGGATGCCCATGTCACGTCCAGTCGGTCAACCTTTCCAGGGTGAATCCTGGTGCAGGGACCCTTTGCTCTCGCAGTGCTGGGGGGCATATCCCCTGCAGACGCGTGATGCCCGTGTGTCTGGGAAATCAGTGGGGAGCCCCTGGTTCCTGGGGGTGTCCCTGCCTCGTGTGAGAGGGCTTCCCTGAGGATGCCGAGGCCGGCCGGGGCTGGCTCCAGATCCCAGAGCCCTCAGGTGCCCACTGCAGACTCCTGGGCTACAGAGTGGCCGTGGGACCCTGCCCGCCTGCAGGGGAGCCCGCCCGTCTGCGTGCACCTGCTTTGGGAAGGGTCTGCAGGACACGCTGCCCATTTGGGGAGCCGGGCCAGGGAGGGACCGGACACCTGGGCCCCAGGTCAGGGCTGAGGTCCGCCCCTGCCCACTGCCTCCGCTGCGGGATGGGAGCGTTGGGGTCCAGCAGCCCGGGTCGGGGTGTTCATCCCCTGCTGCTCTTCTGTTGCCAGGAATGCACGCTGAAGGTCCAGGACGGGAAGTTTAAGCTTCAAGACCTGCTGGTGGTCCCCATGCAGAGGGTCCTCAAATACCACCTCCTCCTGAAGGTGAGTCCATGCGCGCGCTCCGGGGCCGCCTGCAGCGGCGGGGACGGGCCCCCTTGGGCCGGCGTGAGAGAGGAGCCAGCAAATCCGGACTCACAGCCCGTGTGCTGTCAGGACGGTGTTTCACCGGAAATGGACAAAGGGAAATTGGGATGGAAATCCGTGAGAGAGCCGAAAACTTGAGAGACAGAAACATGTCCCCACATCAGGAGTGAGAGTGGCCTGGGGGGGGGTCACTTCACCCAGTCTCTGAGCCTCCTGGTAGCCACGGTGGAAATGGCCAGACAGGCCTGGGGAGCGATGGTGGTGTCTGCCATGGGTCCACCCGTCACCGTTCGCCCAGAGCCTGGCTTCATGCTGATTTAAAGGGCTCCCCGTTCCCCAGCAGGTCTGGGGACACCCCCTTGCGAAGCAGTGTGTCCCCTGGGTGAGGGCTTGCTGTCTGTGCTGGGTTGGGCTGCTGAACTGGAGCCTGGGCCGGCGGGTGAGGACGTAACCCTGAGGGCCTGGCTCTGAGCCACCCCCTGTGCCGGGGGTGGGGGCAAGGACGGAGGGCAGCGTGTCTGCATGGGGACCTGGACATCTCTCTCGCCCCTGCAGGAACTTCTGAGCCATTCCACCGATCGGCCCGAGAGGCAGCAGCTCAAAGAAGCGCTGGAAGCCATGCAGGTGGGTAAACTGAGGTAGGGAGGGTCCGGGCCAGCGTGGGGCTTCACATACCAAGTCTGCGTGCTTTGACCGGAACGGGACTCGCTGACAAGCCTCATTCTGTCACCACAGATTAAGCTTTTCCTGGGAAGACAACAGGAGCAGGGTGGTGGGGGGAAAAGAGGGGGTAGGGGTAGGGGGTGGGAGCTCCCCCAGGGCAGAGAAGGTGGGTGGTGGGGGCTTCAGGCACGCGCCCCAAGCATCTAGGTCCCTGACCTGTGGCGACTTCCCTGGGCGTCCCTTCCTCCTGCTTTTCTGACCGCCCACCACGGCTCTTGCCAGGTCCCAGGCAGTGGACTCAGTCTGGGCCGTCTGGCCCCGTGCTGCCCACTGCCCCAGCCTATGGCTTTTGCTTCTGAAATGCCCTCCCCACCCCACCGTGCCACCTCCTCTCCTCTCCTCACTATATTCACTGCAAGCCTGGAAGGAGAACTCAGTTCGTGCCCTCCCCTTGCTCTAAAGCCTTCTTTGGCTCCTGCACTGCCCCCTGAGTCGGGCTAAGGCTTCCCATGTGCCTGGCTGTGCAGCTGTGTTTGCCACTAATGCCCTCAATCCCAGGGAGGCTCGGCCGCCCCCACACTTCTGTATGTGCCCCATCCTCTTCTGTCTCTGTGGGCTCGGGCTGAACCTCCTCCTTGTCACCTGGCCGTGTCCTGCACACCCTCGGTCTTTGCAAGGTGACCTTTCCCAGGAGGTTTGTCCCCCGCCTCGAGGATGGCTGTGCTGGGATAATGCCATCGCCCCTTTGTGCTCATTGCTCCCTGATCATGGTCACCTGTGCCCCAGCCAGGCACCATGCCCAGCACAGAGTAGGTCCCCTCCGTGCTGCTGCTGGGCAGGGGGATGACAATGTCCCCAGCACCTCCCAGGGGGAATGCTGACCTCTGTACCCTCTTGGGTGAGCTCCTTCCAGAGGGCAGGGGTCCGCCTCCATCTGTGGTTTCGACCCTATCCCCTAACCTAACCCTGGCATCGCTGTCCAGCCAGGCCCATCCTGAAACGTTTCTGCCTGAGGCTGCCCCAATAGCGCTCCTTGTCGGAACGGGCAGGAGGTGCTGAGGGGAGGTTAGAACTGGCTCCCACCTCGGCCTGGCTCAGATATTCCGCCCGAGGCAGCTTGCCCTGCTGGGGGGTCAGTGCCTCCGGCTGGATTCTCCGGAACAGGGCTTGGGGTCCCCTAGCCCCCAGGCTGGTGCTGGCCACCCCGGCGGGGGGGGGGGGAGCGCTGCGGGCACCGCCCCCTGGTGGCCAGCGGGAGGGCAGCGGTGCGTGGACAGCCAGAGCTAGACCGCGGGGTCACCCAGGTCACCCAGGTCTGCGCGGCTCCCTGGGAGTTCGGGGCCTGCCAGGTGCCCGTTCCCCATGAGCCGAGAAGCGGGCTGCTCAGGTCGAGGTGCTGTTTTCTTCTAGTCTGACCTGGGGGGGTCGAGCGGCCGGGCGGAGAGAAGCCGTTCCAGGAGGCGGCGGCTCGGCTCTCACCCCCGGACACGCCGCGTGAGGGTCGGTTCCCGGTCTTAGTTTGCCGGTGTGGCAGGTGGGGTTTCGAGGGCCTGCTGCTGCGGTGGCGGGTGGCAGGTGCCCTGACCGTGGGGCTGGGGGTGGGGGTCGGCCTGCTGACCCCTCCGCTGCCTCCGTTGCTTTCAGGACTTAGCGATGTACATAAATGAAGTTAAACGGGACAAGGAGACCCTGAAGAAAATCAGCGAGTTCCAGAGTTCTATAGAAAACCTGGTAAGTGTGGCCGATTCTTTAGGGCTCCACACCACGTTTCAGAAGTAACTTCCACGATCTCCGTATTAAATAAGCCGGCGGGGACCCTCCTCTCTCCCGGTCGGGGAAGCAGGCGCAGCCATGCACAGAGGTGGCCTCTTGCCGAGGGGCAGGCGCTGGGGGAGGAATGGTCCTGACCCCCTCCCGCCCTCCCTGGCCTGGACCGAGGACAGAAGGTTGTGGCTCCTGGGGGACCCTGAGGCCCCCCGCCCGCCCGGAGCTCCGCTGTCCCCAGGAGGGACAGTGGGGAAGGTTTCACTGCTCTGTCTCGGGGCGGCCCTTGGCTTCTCCCCTCCCCCTGCCTTCATTAGTGAGGGCGGAGGCCTCTGAGGACCTCTCCCCAGCCTGGTTCCTCAGAAGCTCAGCCTTGGGGCATGGGGCGAGCCACTGTGGCCTGCCAGGAAGAGGAGCCGCGTTGTCCCAGACTTGCTCCCCTGCCAGCCTGTGGCGCGTTCTCAGATCTGCTGGATGTGCCAGCCAGGCTTTCTGTACCCCGACACCGCTGGCATCTGGAGCTGGGCCGCGTTCTGTTGTGGGATTTGTGCCGTGCATTGTAGGGACTGAGCACCCCTGTCTGTGCACCCTACCCTCGGGGATCCCAGACATCCCCGAGCGTCGCCTGAGTACAGAGTCACCCGGCTGAGCCCGCTGGGTTTGCCCCCTGAATTGGCAGAGTCTGGGTGAGTCTGTCCGGGGCACATCGACACAGAAGCTAGGGCAAACAGCATTATGATGTGATCCCAGTGTTCTGTCTTTTTAGGAAGAGCTAGAAATGCCCGCATGTAAAGGAGGGGAAGGATAGAGGTGCCCCAGCACCCTGGCCGTGGCCTTATCCCCCGGGGATCATGTTTTCCCCGGGGATCCTTGATGCTTTCTAAGGGGTATATGATGCAAGTCTTGGGGTTCTGGAAGTTTCTAGATATGAGTCATCGTGTTCTTTAAATAACAAAAAGAACACAGTTGCGGTGAGCAGGTGCGGACCTGTCCTGGGGCAGGGTGAATGCTCAGCCCGCGGGTGTCTGCCCAGCCCACCTTTGGCAGGCAGAGGAGACGGAGCAGGGGCCCAGAGGCATACAGCTGGGCAGGGGGCTCACCCCACCGTGTGTGACCCTGGAGCTGTGCTGCTCTCAGCCTCGGCCCAGCGGCTCCTGCAAAATTCAGAAAACGTCTGCTGAGAACTGTCCGTCATGGCGCCACAGGCCCCGCCCCGTCAGCCTGCTGGAACATTCCCTTCTTCCCTTTCCTGTCCCGGTAGGCGGTTTCTTTGCAAGCCGTGCAGGGCACGCGTCAAGACGCGCCTTCTCTGAGTCAGAGCAGAGGGGAGAGACAAGCCAGTCCGGCATCCCAGCAGACCAGAGAGGGTTTGGACTGGAAGCCGCTTCCCGCGGGAAGGACGCCCGGCTGGAGGCCCCCTGGCTCCGCCCGTCCGCCCTCTGATCGGCCCTATTTGTTCTCCTCGGCTGGGCTTCCCGGGGTTGGGCGTCTGGCCCTTCTTACTGGGGCCCAGCTCTGGGCTCCACACACGAGCGGCCTGTTGCCATGACCCAGGCCATCAATCACTCCTTGTTCCTGCAGCACGGCTGGGGCGGGGCCCGTTCCCCTGTCCCCGCCGTCCTCTCCCACCCCGACCTGCACCCCAGGCAGCAACCGTCTGCTCGCTTCGCCCGGTTCTGCCTTCTGCATCCACGGGCAGCGCACCTGGAGGGCCCTGGGCCACCACCCTTCCTCTCCGCGGAGGTGCAGGGCAGGTGGGACCCCACTGTGGCTCTGGGGCTGACCGCCCGGCCCTTTCTCTCCAGCAAGTGAAGCTGGAGGAGTACGGGAGGCCGAAGATCGACGGGGAGCTGAAGGTCCGGTCCATCGTGAACCACACCAAGCAAGACAGGTGAGCGGGCTGGCCCAGGCTGCAGTCATGCCCCGCACCCCAGCGGCCTGGGAGCAGCCTTTCCCGGGGAGAGAGCCGCCTGCCCGCTCAGCCCCGTGTGCTTCTGCTCACTCGCTTCCTCCCTGCTCCGCGACATGATCCCCACCACGTCAGCTGGCGGCTGCCTTGTCCGTGGCCCTGGGCTGGGCTAGAGGGCAGCCAGAGCCCTGGCCTGTGAGCTCCCAGGCTCCCCCGGGGCCGGCAGGGGCAGAGCGGCCGCACGAGCTCTTGGCCGCGTACCTGCGAGGGAGCCCGAAGGCTCCGCGTGAGCCAGCGTGGCCCCCGCTCGTCCAGGGCCCTCCATGTGCACCTGCTCTGCGCAAGGCCTGGGGCTGTGGCAGGGGCCACGGTAGATAGGGGGCCTGTCCCTCTGGGGCTCCCATGCACTGGGGGGATGGAGCATGGAGGCCTGAGGAGCCCATAGGAACCTTGAGCCATGGGGGTGGGAAGCCAAGGAGGGCTTCCTGGAGGAGGTGTATGGAGCAGCTGAGACCTGCTGGGGGCTCAGAGTAGGCAGCTGAGCCAGGCAGCGGGATGGGACTCAGGCTGGGAGAGGGAACAGCCCTCCCGCTGCCCGTCACAGGCACTCGCTGGCTGCCGCGGGGCCTCAGAGCACGGGTCACGGGGCTGACGGCCGCCTGGCCGCCCCGCTGGGCCAGGTACTTGTTCCTGTTCGACAAGGTGGTCATCGTCTGTAAGAGGAGAGGCTACAGCTACGAGCTGAAGGAGGTCATCGAGCTGCTCTTCCACAAGATGACCGATGACCCCATGAACAACAAGGACGTCAAGAAGGTGGGCCCTGGGGCACCTGCTGGTAACGGCAGGGCCTTCTGGGGCCGAGGGAGGAGTCACGGGGTGGCTGCCAGAGCAGGGTCAGCCGGAATGGAAGTCAGCACTGACCCCGACTTGGTGGCTCTGCTCAGTGAAGGAGCCGCCTTCCTTCTGTCACCCTCTTGTCACTGTGCCTTCTGTTGACAGCACCCAGCTCTGTGCCAAGTCCCTGGCCCTTTGTCTTTGACTCTTGCCTGGGGTGGGCATCATGGGGATGGGGGAGGGGCTGCAGGGTGGCTCCGGAGAGAGCCAGAGTTTACACTGGGCCATCTGACTGCAGCCCGCATTGGCCCCTGCCGGAAGCAGCCTTCTTTGGATGGGGGCTCTGGGCAGGGCTGACTGTGGGGTGTTCCACTCCCATGTCCAGCCTGGGGGGGGTGTCCAAGGCTGTTGGGGGCGGGGCCATGGCTGCTAGGAATGGGTGGGCAGTGGCTCTTGGGGTGGGGCCAGCTGCTGCAGAGTGCTGCCCTGACTCTGGAGGTGGGACCAGGGATGCTGGGTGTGGCTGCCTCCCCCTCTGGTTTAGTCCCACTTCAGCAGAGGCCACTGTGCCCCAGGGCTTGAGCACCTGCTGTGTACATCCCTTGCTAGATTTGGGGGCCAGGAGCCAATGTGCTAAAAATCCCAGACTCTGGACTTGAGAGCTCGCAACACAGAATGCAGGTTCCACCTGGAAGGGCTGTTGGGGGCTGTTGGGGGCGGCCTCCACACCCCCCCTCCTGATGCACATTTCACACATTCGGATGTCGGAAACACCTTCTGAGGCTTGGGGCCGTAGGCACAGTCCCTCCCAGGTCTCGGCCCCTGGCCCCTCTCCTCTGGGAGGCAGAGCCTTGCCCCTGGCAGTGGCTGGTCCTGGGCTGTGGTACCTGACGCTGGGCCAGGCTGAGACTCCTAATGACCTGTCTCCCCTTTTCCTCCCTCTCCTCATGCCTCCTAGTCTCATGGGAAAATGGTAAGCGCCTGGGTCCTCCTCCTCTGCCTTCATCCCCTCAGGGCCCAGCCAGCCCTTCTGTTCTGAGCCTGAACGGCAGTGGGGACCCCGGCTGGGCCCGAGCAGGGCCAGGCTCCTGGCTTTCTTCTTCCTCCGTCCTGCTCCCTGTGCCCTCATCAGGACGCTGCTGTGCATTCGCTGCCATCGCAGAGGGTGACATGAGGGCCGCCTGCCCGCCCCGGCCCCGCCCTCTCCCACTCCCCAGAGGCGAAGGACCACAGGCTGTGTCATCTCGGTCATTCTCCGACTTCCCGTCTTCCCTCCTCCTCGCCCTCTTCTCCCTTTTCCTCCCTCCCTCCCCCTTCCCTCCCTCCCTTTCCCACTCCTTGTCTCCTTCCCCGTCTCCTCCCTCCTTCCTTTCTCCTTCCATCTTCTCCAACACCAGCGGGCTCAGACATTTCCACACTCTTCTTCCCAGGCCCCTTCGAACAGCCCTGGAGGCGGCCGGGCCTGGCGGGCGGTCCAGGGAGCCGCGGCCGGCTCCGGCTCAGGCGCTCCCAGCCCTGGTTTGGTGGTCATTTCCGTTCAGAGCAGGGAGTTTCTCAGGCTCCCAGTTAGGAACTGAAAGCGGGTGGACCACGGTGGCGGAAGGGCCCCTCGGCCCTGAGCACAGGCTCCCTGGGGACCTGCAGACCGGCCTGCTGAGCCCACAGAGAGTTCAGCGGAGGGCACAGCTTGGAGCGGGTGGGAGAGGGGTCCCGCGACATCTCATTAGAGGGATGCGTGCACACATGTGATACACGCATATGCACGCATATGGGCAGGCATGAGCACGAGTACCCGCTGCACACGTGTGCACACACGGGCACGAGTGTCTCATACACACGTGTGTGCACACGGGCACAAGTGTCCCATACACATGTGTACACACAGGCACGGGCACGAGTGTCCCATACACATGCGCACACACAAGTGGTCACGAGTGTCCCGTATACACGTGTGCACATTAGGGGTGGGCCAAGGGCCTGGTACACAGGTGCACGGGAGTCCGCGTGCCCCCGTAGGCCAGCTGTGAGCCCGCCCCCTTCTGCTCCCGCAGTGGTCCTACGGCTTCTATCTCATTCACCTGCAAGGGAAGCAGGGCTTCCAGTTCTTCTGCAAGACGGAGGACATGAAGCGGAAGTGGATGGAGCAGTTCGAGATGGCCATGTGAGTGCGCAAGTGACGCATGGCCACCCTGGCACCCCCGCTGGCTGGGCTGATTTCAAACGCCCAAGACCGAGACGGGTTGTGGCACCCCGAGACCCAGGCTCACCTGGGTAGCACCTTCACTGCTTTTCAATCTGCCCGGGGCCGACGCCCCTCCCCTGGGACATCTGCGGCCCCGAGGTAGAGCCTGGCACGGCCGGCCAGCTAGGAAGTGAGGGGCAGGGGCGGCTGCGGCACCGGTGGACTCCTGGTGACCTGCGTCCCCCACACCTTACGGGCGGCCGGACGGCCACCGTTTTGTGAAGGCACAGGGCTCTTCCCACGAAATCTAGAAGGAGCCCCTGTACATCCAACAGGGAAGGGATCCTTGGGGTCCCCAGACACACCGGCCGCTGAGGCCAGAGTGGGTCCTGGGGTCAGGCAGGCCGGGGGCCCCCGGGCAGGAGCACCCCCCTCCCTGGGAAGCACCCTCGGGTTCTGCGTCTCCCGTCGGGCCTTCCTTTGTCGCCTCCCGTGCATCCAGCTCTCGCACCGTCTGGTCGCGGGCGTGTTCGGAGTGGATGAACGCCGGGCGGCAGCACGTGTCCCCTAAAGCCTTCCGGCTCACCCCGAGCTAAGCGCGCTGTCGGTTCAGGTTTTAAATCTCGGGCTTGTGCACGGTGAGATCCCTAAGGGTGCGTGGCTGAGTGGCGGCAAGGCTGCCAGAAACCCCCACCGTCCTCCCAGAAGGAGCACGTGCCAGCGCGGCACGCCCACGAGCCCCCACCCAGACCCTCCTTCTGCCCGGGCTGTCGGGGCAGGTCCAGCCTGAGGCCTGGCTTCCTGACGTCCGGCCCGGCCTGCCCCCAAGCCTGGCTGGCCCCCAGGTCCGCCCCAGCTCCGTGTCGCTCAGGGCGTCTGGGTCTCTTTCCCTCCGGTCAGGTCCAACATCAAGCCAGACAAAGCCAATGCCAACCACCACAGCTTCCAGATGTACACTTTTGACAAGACCACCAACTGCAAAGCCTGCAGAATGTTCCTCAGGTGAGGCAGCCCTCTGGCCCGGCCCCTACCTGCCCGCCCTCAGGGAGCCTGGTGCTGTGTCTGCCGTGTGTCCCCCTTGCCCTGCCCCTCCGCCCTCCAGGCCAGCCCTGTGCTGGGCCCAGAGGGGCTGGGGTGTCCCTTCAGTGTCCGACCATCTGGGCCCTTGGGTGTTTTGGATCCAGCTGGGAAGGGAGGGGGCTGTCCCTGCAGGTGCCCCAGTCTTGCTGTGCACAGCAGCATGGCAAGGCCAGCAGAGGTCTGGGAGGGGAGCCGGCACTGGGCCACCCAAGAGGGCAAGGGTCTCAGGGGACCAGGGCTTCGAGGGTCGGGCGATCCGTGGGGCAGATGGTGAGGTGGGCCTGATGGTCTTTGGGCCATGCCCTTGGCTCACAGTCGTGCTCGTGTCCTCCCCCCACTCCACCCCCGTAGGGGCACCTTTTACCAGGGCTACCTGTGCACCAGGTGTGGGGTCGGGGCACACAAGGAGTGTCTGGAGGTGACGCCTCCCTGTAAGATCAGTGAGTATTTCCCCGCCCGGCCCCCCGCACGCGAGCCCCTGGGCTGACACGGCGCCCGTGACCTGCCCCGAGCTGTGGGTCCCCTGGTTCACAGCTGCCCCTGTACTTTGCTTCTGGCCTGACCCTCTTTGCGCATTTTCCTGTCCCACCACCGAGACCCCACAGGGCAGGGACCCGATGAGAAAGACCAGGGCCCAGAGAGGGGAGGACACCTGCCATAGTGCTCCCTCCTCACCGGGGGGCTCCTGCGCTTCTCTCTGCCTCTCTTTGCACCGGGTCCCGTTCTGGTTTTAAACGTGCAGGGCCTCCACCCCCAGACGAGCACAGAATGGCAGTTGTATGGTTTCTGATCACAGAGCGATGCCAGTCATAACTGTTCCTTACCCCTGGTTCTCCTGCACCAGACAGGTCTGGCCTTCCTGAGCCACAGCTACGGCCACGTCAGTGTGCCCCCTGGGCACGCACACACATGCATACACGCACACACGGCACCTACAGGGCTCCCGTGCTGTTCATCCCCGCGTGTCGGGGGAAAGCTGAGGCCCGGGGAGGGGAGGCGACCTGAGCCTGCCTCACTGACATCCAGGCTGCCCGGGCTTCTCTGTGGGGGAGGCCTTTGGGGGAGCGCCCAGCCTGCAACAGCTGGACGGGCAGCCAGAAAGCCCGAGACGGTTCTGAAGTTTTCGAAGCCGCCCCAAGCAGGGCTGGCTGAGCACTGGATCAGGTGGGGACGCTGCGGCCTGAGCCTGGGAGCCGGGGTACCTGCCGAGGGTCAGCTCTGCCCCCCACACTTCATGTGGGCACCCCCGATCCTCCCATATGCCCCTGAGATAGTCCATTGCCCTGTGTCCATGCTCGGGGAAGCTGCCCTCGGAGACAGCGTCAGCTGCCTGCAGGCAGATGGACAACGGAGTCAGGCCCGCTCCTCCCCACACACCTCCCGCAGAAGAGACGATTTTGTCCCTTCTTCATTTACTGTGACCCCTGGCCCGGCGCCCCGACTGGGAGGGGGGTCCGACAGGTGAGGCAGACCCCCTCCTCCGGCCGCAGGCCTGACGCAGCCCCCTCTGCGCCAGGGACCTCCTCTTGGCTGGAAATCCCGGCCAGAGCCCATGGGCAGAAATGCGGCTTTTCAGCTTTGCCCGTCGATACTGCCCTCTGGTGGCCGCGTTCCCTCTCATGGGCGACGGGACAGTTCCTTTTTGTCTTTTTTTTTTCTGATCCTAAAAGCAACATAATTACTTACCAGAAATTTGGGGACAAAAAGAAAAGAAATTGAATAAAGGAGAAAATAAATATCACCTCCAAACTTATAAAAAAGATAACCAAATGTGGTGTTGTAATATATTTCAAATTTTCTGTTGTGGAATGAACCTTTTGGGTTTTTAGTCTCCTGATTATTAAAAATACTCATTTCCCATAGAAAGTTGGGGAAACATAGAGAAGAGTGAAGGAGCTGATCGTCCACTCACGATGCCACCAGACGGGACGGCCGTTCTCCGGCGCGCCCCTCCCCCCACCCAGTCTGTTCTCACGCTCGTGCGTTTTTCATCATGCCTACAATTACGGGCAATTTCGTATCTTTTATAAGTCAAAGTTATCATGGACATCTTCCCCACGTCATTAAAAACTGCAGTGGGCACCTGGTTTTATTCTAGAAAGTTCCGTGCTGGTCCAGCACTCTCACGGTCCGTGCTGGGCTTGGGCTCCGGGCAGTGCCTGTGACCCGCAGCACGTCGGCTTTAACCGTTGCCGCCAGAGCCGGGCTCTCCCAGAACGGCGCTGCCCCCCCAGACAGCCTCTCCCCGGGAAGCCTTGCTGCTGCCCTCCTTGTGGGCCCCGGTGACAGCGCTGCCCCTCCCTGCCCAGTGCCCACGGGGCCGTAGGGGCTGTCAGAAACCGTCTGTCGAAAGCCGTCTGCCACCGTGTCGCATGGCGTTATGGTCACATTAGCCACGCGCGTTAGCCACCGTGGTCCTTGCTTAGTCCGGCGGTGGAGTGGCGGCCCCGCTGGTTGGATGGCTGGGGCCGAGCGGGTGCTGCTTCCTCCCCGGGGGCACCCCAAGGCAGGCAGGAAGAATCTTTGGGACATCAGACGAGTGGAGGCGCCCCGTGTCCGGGAGCAGGCCTGCTGGCAGACTGGTGGTGTGCGTCCTGACGCCTCTTGTCATGCCTGTGGCAGGCGTCCCTCATCAGGCGTGGGAGGCTTGCCTTTGAGCCCACCTTCCCCCGGGGATTTCTGGCACCTGCCACCATCGGAGCGGAGTCGGCCCAGGCAGGAAACCCCTTTGCCCGTCTGTGTTCCCCGGGGAGCCCTGACAGCCCGCGCTCCGAACGTGCCGGCAGAATGGAGAGACGCTCATGGTCGCCGGCCGGGCTCCTGTGGGTGGGGCCCCCCAGCTCGGGGCCTTGGTGGTGACACCTCACATGCTTCCTTTTCAGGTTCCCCTGCAGACCTGGTGAGTCCTCCGCACGGCTCCCTTCCCGCCACTCTGACCCCGCGCAGCCCTGCATCCCCGAGCCAGAGACACTCTATTGCTCCTGATCTCTCTGGGCCCGCGGCCGCCCTTGCTGGCACAGGGGCCTCTGGTGCTCACCTGGGGCCTTCGGTTTCCTTCACAGCCCTCAGTAGAAGCGGTCCCCGTGTCACAGGAGGCCCTGACCGCGTCACCTGGGCCCGGCCGCCCACCCGCCAGCCCCCATCCTGATGGGGCCGAGAGCCCTCTGAGGGCTGACTTAGGGCAGACGTCCCCACTGTGGGGTTCAGTCAAAGTGACCGGCACTTACGGGTGTTCGCTGAGGCTTGTGTGTGGTACAAACATGCCCTCAGGGAGGAGGGAGGAGCTAGCATTCGCGTGCAGGCAGCAGTACGTGTCCCAGATAGAGGACAAGCCCCAGGCTCAGAGCGTGGAGACCTCCCAGGGCTGGCGTAGTCAGGGCAGCCTTCTTGGAGGAGGTGGGAGTTCATGATAATGGATACATGTCCCAGAACAACAGAGGGGCACCAAGGTGGAGGGTGGAGGTAAGAATAGGGGAGGGGCTGTCCCAGAGTGAGGCCGTGTCACAGCTGCCCGTGGGACTCTGCGATGTGTCCCTCTCCTCCCCCTGTTCCTGCCTCGACCTTTCTCTCTCGGGGTATGGGGGCAGGGGGCAGACGGGGGTGTCAGTGCCGGGGCAGCCCTCCCTGATCACTATGGTCTGTCCTTACCCTCACAGGACGCCTCCGGAGCAGGACCTGGTGAGTCTGTGGGACTCGGCCCCTCTCAGCTGCCGTCCAGGTCCATGGTCACTCTGGGGTTTGGGCCTGGGCCTCTGTGACCTCCCAGCCTCACCCGGCCTTCTGGGCTCCAGGCTCCCAGGGAGCGTGCTCTCTCTGCGGCCACGTCCCCGGGGGGCCGTCGTAGTGTCTGATGACTGCCCAGCGTGGAGAGGGTCAGGGTCCTTCTGGGAGCTGGGGGGCTGCAGTCAGAACCCCCCCGCCGCAGGGTGGGCCTCAGAGAAGCCGCTGCTGTCCCTTTGCCCATCTCCCCACGTCCTCGTGCCCCCTGCTTTGCACACGTGCCTGGAGCGTGGCTTCTGGCTGTCGAGGGTGGAAGGCATCACAGGCTGAGCCACAGCCTGAGCCGGGCCACCGTGGCCGGAATGTCAGGAAGCAAAACCAGAGCCACACTGTGGCCAGGGGACGCACGTGTCGCGACCAGCCTGCAGACGGGCCCACATGCAGCTGGCAGGATCAGAGCAGGGCTCGGGCCAGGGGTGCCCAGCCAGGACCCCCATTTCAGCCCCGGAGCCACCCCAGCCAGCAGGGCCTCGCTCGCTCTGGCCCCCCATCTCTGCCTTCAGGGGCACCCTGTGTCCTGCTCCACACACAGACTCAGTCGCAGATTGGAACGGGGGCTGGGGAAGCACGGCAAGTGCCACTTGAAGTAAATGACCGCCGCCATAACAGGCCCCGAATCCGTTAGTCCCATGGTTTCCTTGCGACACTTACCAAGGGGACCTGGAGTCTCACGGGAAGAATGTAGAAGAATGTAGAGCCCTCCGGGGCCGAGGTCAGTGGCGCGCGGGCTGCCGCCAGGACTGAGTCTCCGAATGTGGGCCCCATCCTGCCCTGTGCCCACAGGTCCCAAGATGGTGGCCGTGCAGAATTACCACGGCAGCCCGGCTCCCCCGGGGAAGCCAGTGCTGACCTTCCAGACGGGCGACGTGATCGAGCTGCTGAGAGGCGACCCCGAGTCTCAGTGGTGGGAGGTGGGTCCCGGGGCCCTGAGGGGCGGGTCTGGGGATGAGACGACGTGCGGTGGAGGGAGGCAGGCTGCCGGCAAGACCTGAGTTCCCTCCCGGGCAGGAGTCCGGGGTTCCCCAGCCCTGTGTTCCTCGGGGTGTCTGCTTTCACAGGAGGAGCCCAGCGTCCCCTCCCGTGTGTCTCCTGCGGCAACGGGGCAGTGAGGCCTCATGCCGGCCCCGGGGTGGGGCGGGGGGAGACACCGTGACTGAGACCCACCGCCTTCCCCCCCGGAGGCGCCCCGTGGGGGAGCCGAGACAGATGTGGACACAGGGTGTGTCCGGGTTGGTTACAGTTCGGAGCCACGACCCCGTTCTGTGAACAGCCCCTCAGCGGCGGAGCCCTCCTGCGCCACCCGCCCGGCCCCGAGACCCACAGGGTCCGCGTGGTGCCACGGGAGCTCGGGGTGCTCGGCCCAGCCTGGCCGGCCAAGGGGACGGAGACCTGCTTAGAGTGCATATTTGTTGGTGTTGCCGTGACCGTGACTGCCGTCACTTGTTTCGTGATGGTCGCTCGTCACTACCTGCTTCCTGATGAGTTTGTTGCGCTAGAGCACACCGTCGCGTGACTGGGTACTCGGAAGGCGCGGGAGGGAGGAGGGTCTGCGGTCCAAAGTGTCCCACTCTGACCCCCGTGGCCCGGCTCCCCGGCTCACGTGTCCCCAGAGCCTTCGGTCCTGCGTGGCCTTGCAGAGACGTTTTGCCGGCATGCACGGGGGAGGCCGAAGCGGAGCTGCCAGGAGGACTGGGGAGGGGACGGGAGGAGCAGAGGCCGAGCCCCGGCCCCTGCAGACCCTCCCAGGCCTCTATCTGACCCCCTCCCTCGTGGGCGCACCCCTTCCGTTTGAGAAGCTCCCTGTCGCCGCGAGGACTGGAGGGCAGCGGGGGGCGGGGCTCTAGCCCCAGCTCCGAGCGTCTCTCAACTACTTCTCTGGGCCTCAGTGTTCTCATCTGTGAAGTGAGGGCGCCCCCAGCCTTCCGGCCCGGCGGTCAGGAGGTCAGCTGAGGCCGCAGCAGGGGTGCTGCGGCACGGGCTCGTCTTAGGACCCGCCCTCGCCCCGTCCTTAGAGTGAGCTGAGCCGCAGGCTCTGCCCTCCCCACGCGCTCCCGCTGGCCTGGCCTGGCCCCCATCGTCCGTCTCCTTCCAGGGTCGGCTGGTGCAAACCAGGAAGTCCGGCTACTTTCCTAGCTCGTCCGTGAAGCCCTGCCCCGTGGACGGAAGGGTGAGCACTTCCCACAGAAGCTTCTGGAGCACTGTGGCAGGGAGGCCGAGGGGCCACGCGGGCATCTGGCTTGTTCAGCACATCCTCGCCAGGTGGCCGTCGTGAGCTGGCCCCGGAGCTGGGGACCGGGGGGGCCGAGGGGCAGGGGTGCCGTTGGCCTGAAGGGCTCAGCTCGTTGGGTGCTGCATTTTTCATAGTTCTAGAAACACAAAAACGGGCATTTCTGCAGCAGTTGTGATGGACAGAAGACCAAAAATGTTGCCTTTCTTCAAATTTTAGGGACTCAGTCTTCTGGCCTTACAGAAAGGGGAAACTTACAGGGGAGAGTGCCCCCCTGGACATTAGGATTCAGATCTAGACTTCAGCATGTTTGGAAAAAGGCCTTTCGTCTGAGTAGTGTGGAGTGAACCTTCCTGTTACAAAAGGCGTCAAGCCCTCAGTCACGAATCATGGAATCACCCCACCCGCCCTCTGGAAAGGGCATTTAAAAGTGCCAGAGGGAAATTTCTCCAGAGGGAGCAGGAGGGGGTAGGGGACACCACGGGAGCCCTGGTACACCCTCTAGGCCCCGCCAGCCTCTGGCCCCATCTGCCCGTGTCAAGGGGACCGGACCACAGAGGAGGTCCCATCCCTGCCCTGGGCCTCAGTTTCCCCACATGGTGAATGGAGTGGGAGGGGCCAGGCAGTCCATGAGGCCTTGCCTGGCTTGTGGCACAGTGAGGGGAGGCCAGGGTCAGGGGCTCTGGCTGGTGAGGGCACGGTGTGGGGCCTCAAGGCTGCTGGGCCAGCGTGTGGCCCGACCCCTGGAGGACAGGCCACTGCCCACAAGAGGATACCGGCCCCTGGGTCCGTGAACTCTTCTGTGGCACAGAACTGTCGCTGTAGTTTGTGCTCCCGTCTCTGTTGGGACGTTCCTGCAGCCTTCAGTCACCCCTCCCCGGGGACCCGTGCCCTAGCCTTTGGTCGCTGCAGAGTCCATCAAACCCCCTGGGATCGCCAGGGCTCTGGGGCTAAGTCCACAGGCGCCACAGCAGCCCGTGCTGGGCCCGAGGGTCAGGTCCCTGATCATGACAGACCCGCTCCGGCCCCACTCGGGACAGCCCCCCCGTGGGACGTTAACCTGAACGTTCTCTCCCGCAGCCACCCGTCAGCCGGCCGCCATCCCGCGACATCGACTATACCGCCTACCCCTGGTGAGTGGGGGGGTCGCGGTGGTCCCGTGAGCCTGCGAGCAGGCGGAGTGGGGGCCCCAGCTGCCTCACGCTTGTGTCTGGGGATGGCTGAGCCTTGGCCGGCCCTCTGACCGGGGCCCCGGGGAGGCAGGTTTTCCCCATCGTGAAAACAGATCATCGGGTTATCGTGGGAGAATGAAGCTCCCCCTTTATTTTTTACGTGAGCTTCATCATAGGAAATATAGGAGAGTGGGGCCAAACCTGAAATCATGCATGTCTGCGTGGGGCAGCTCGATGAGAACCTGAGCGGTTGGTTAACGAGAGCCTGACGGGCAGCGTTTTGGGAGCGAGTCACAGAACAGGTCAGCTCGGGGGGCCGGCTGCCTGTCCCCCACACTGTCTTGGACGAGGGACCGGCCTAGGTGGTCATGACTCCCTGTGCTCCGTGCCCTGCAGTGGCCACGGAGCCACGGGCAGCTCAGGTGTGGTTAACCCCTTCCCTGGGGGTGTCTGGCCTCGGGGTTTCCATCTGGGGGCTCATCCCATGCCGAGTGGTGTGACAGCCGCACCCTCGGGGCCCCGGCCTCCTCCACCCCTGCGCCTGGCCGCCCCCTCCAAGCCCAATATGCCGCAGTTCCATCCCCCTGGTGCCATGCGCCCCGCACTCACGTCCGGGGTCAAGGCACAGGACTGGCCTGTGACGCGCATGGGAGGGAGTGACAGACAAGTTCATCTCCCGATGCGGGTTCCAGCCCAGCTGTGTGTTGTGCATCCGAGTGCCCAGTCGGCCTGGCGGGTGGTGCCGTGGGAGAGGTTTGTTTGGGAGGGGGCGGTGGCGCTCGCCTGACTGTGTCTGGGCTGGGCTGCCCGTCAGTGAGGCGGCAGTCCGTCAGTCTGTCCGAAACCGTTAACGGAGAAGAGCGCGGACTCCCACGTGCAGCCCCAGAAGTCAGAGCCCCGCACCCGTGTGTGTCGCTAGGACCGGCTTTTCCAAATCCGCTCGCAGATCGGGTTCTGTAGAAAACCCCCCGGGGCCGGGCTGAGGTCCAGGGCCTCATTCCTCCCCAGGATGATATCACACCATGCGCGCCCCCCTACAGGGGCTCAGCATCCTCCTCCCTCCATGGCTCCCGGTGCAGGTCAGCGTGTCGCAGAGGCCTGGGTGTCCTCCAGGAGGCGCCCCGTTAACACCCGGCCTCGTCCCCCTGCTAGGTTTGCGGGCAACATGGAGAGGCAGCAGACGGACAACCTGCTCAAATCGCACGCCAGCGGGACCTACCTGATCAGGGAGCGGCCGGCCGAGGCGGAGCGCTTTGCCATAAGCATCAAGTACGTGGTGGCCCCGGGGGGGCAGGGAGACCCCTTCCCCGGGGCCACTCTGGACCACGAGCCCATGCCCCCATGGGTTTGGGGTGGCCGTGGACTTCGTTGCCTGAAGCAGGACACTTTGGAGATGAAAGCGTGATGGTGGGTCTGCACAGGGTCGCAGGCCGGGGACACATGTGAACGCCCTGCCTGAAGCCTCGGGGTGGGCCTGGTGCCACGGCTTTCTAGGTTGCAGAGCCCACCCAAGTGCAGTGCCTGAGTGGGGCAGGGATGTCCTGAGAGGTCAGGGGCTGGCAGCGGAGTGCGGGCTGTGGGGCCGGTCCGTGGTGCGGGCAACAGGCTGGCACCAAGTCAGGAAGCAGCAGAGACGTCCCTCACCTGATAGGAGTTCATGCGGCACCTGCTGGGGGCCCGGCCTGCAGGGCTGCCTTGTAGGGCTGAGAGCCGTCTGGGAGCTGGGGGTGGGGTGAGCACCCCGCGCCCCTGCTGACTTTAAGTCCCGGAGAAACTGGGTGGTCGGCCAATACCCCCTCCCCAGGAGGGGCCACTGGCCAGCCGGCGTGGGAATATTTGCTGGTTGTTTGTTGCATTAGTGGATTTCCGGTTGTTAAACCAGCCTTGCATTCCGGAGTGGCCCGCTGGGTGCGATGTAGACGCCTTCTTTTTTTTAAATCATTGTGGTAGATATTTTTTTAAAGATTTTTATTTATTTATTGGACAGACAGAGAGATCACAAGTAGGCAGAGAGGCAGGCAGAGAGAGGAGGAAGCAGGCTCCCCACTGAGCAGAGAGCCTGATGCGGGGCTCGATTCCAGGACCCTGGGATCATGACCTGAGCCGAAGGCAGAGGCTCAACCCACTGAGTCCCCCAGGCGCCCCAGACTCCTTGATACCAGGTTTCTGTAGGCGCGCACAGGGCAGAGACTCAGTCCACCAGGGGCTTACTGAGGATTTCCGCGTCTAGAGTCTCAGTGGGTGCTGGGGTGTTTCCTTCTCTGGCGAGGTCTGTCTGGCTTTGGTAGCCGCGGGAGGACTAGAGTGGTATTAGGGGAGGAGGGGGCATGAGGAGGCTTTTCTGAAGGCCACGTTTGAACGGAGGAGACCAGTCCAGGAGGTGAGGATGGCGGGGGCAGCCCTGGTGGGCGGGGACTTGGCCCGAGTGGTGACTCAGCGGCCTGGACCCTTTACCAGGTTCCACGACGAGGTGAAGCACATCAAGGTGGTTGAGAAGGACAGCTGGGTCCACATCACGGAAGCGAAGAAGTTTGAAAGCCTCTTGGTATGTGGTCCTGTGGCTCCCGTGGCCTGGTCCACGGGGTCAGGGGAGGGCCCGGGTCCCTCCACCACCAGACCGAGGAGGAGCGGCTTGCCGCACCGTGCTCCCAGCAGGCCGCACTCACGGAGCACCAGGGCCCGAGGGGCTTCTGCGTCGCTGGGGAAGACCCAGGGAAATGCGTCTGAAGGCTCCTTGGGACAGTTTTGGGCCTCGAGACAGCCCCCGCGTCGGGACTCCTGGCTTCCCTGGGGGGCACAGTGAGGGGACGGCCCAGCCTGCACCCCCACTGCTCCCTTCCCAGCCAGAAGGCACGCACAGGCCACCTTAATGGGATTTTAAAGCAAGACCTGTTGTGCGTTTTCTAAATTGCGAGCATCCCGAGGACCGAGAGGATCCGACTCGAGCCCCTGAGCCCTTAGATGGCCCACTGTGGCCGCAGAAAAGCACAAAGTAAAATGTTTCCATGGTCTCCCACCCCAAAACCCAGTGTGAACCTTCCAGGGTGAGTCCTCCCGACCTCGAAGAATCGCTTAGGTATGGTTTTTGCCACGGCTTTCGAACAAAACCATTGGCCATGCTGAGCTGTCAGCTTTTCAAGGCGATAGACTTGGCCGTTGGCACAACCCTCTCCTCCCCGGGCTGGTAGCCACGTGGCCTTCGGTCACCAGCACCCGCTGTTCTTTCGGGGAACGCTTCCCTGCTGTCGGACGTGTGGGGTTTCAGGCTTCTCCGTCAGAGAGCGGCCCCGAGCCTCTGAGTGCTGGTCCCGGCTACCCCTGATTTTCCTTGAGCGGCAGCTGGAGAGAAACGCTGGCTCGGTGGTCTTTGAGATACGGACCACCCGCCCTGGAAGGGGTGCTGGGCAGAGAGGACGAGTACCAAATGAAACTGAGGTGGGAGAGGGAGGCCAGGGATCCTGGGAGGACTTCCCGGAGGCGGTGACAGCAGCAGTGAGCACGTGTGTCCCGCAGGAGCTGGTGGAGTACTATCAGTGCCACTCGCTCAAGGAGAGCTTCAAGCAGCTGGACACCACGCTCAAGTACCCCTATAAGTCCAAGGAGCGCGCGGCCTCCAGGGCCTCCAGCCGGTCCCCAGGTAATGCCCGCACCTGCCCGGCACGCCAGCGCTCACCCGGACGTGACCGGTCTGCCCTTTTCCCACGGCCCTGGCTTTCACTACATCCCTGAGCTTGAGGAACGCTTTCTGGGGGACTGACGCCAGGAGCCCCTGCCCAGTCCCGACCCCTGGGAGCAGTGGCTCAGGCCCCCCAGCCCATCACAGGCACCCTCCTGAGCCGCAGTGTCCCGGTTGGTCCACAGGACAGGTGGGGCGTGTGGGCTCTTGGCGGTTGCTCTGGGGCTTGGTACCCGTGCCCAGACAGAGAGCAGGGCAGGTCCCATCTGTCCTTAGGTCCCTCCCTGTGCACCCCAGCCCCCTGAGGCCCTCACCGTGAGGGAGCCGGAGCTGGTGCCTCCATCCACGGGCCAGGCTCACCACCCAGGACAGGAGAACACCTCGCTCTAGACCCACCTGGAGTTAGAGGCAGGGCGAGCCTAGAGTGTTGGAAGTCCAACCCATGACTGTCCGCTGCACCAGCCCCCATCCCCAGCGGCCTGGGCAGAGCAGGGCGGGAGAGGAACTGTGGACCTCCAGCGAGCACTGGTGTGCACTGGGCCGGCTCCTTGGAGGAGTAGTTTCTGAGACCCTGGAGGCAGCCCACCCGCCGGGAGGAGGTCCAGATTCTCCAGGGAACAGGCCCAGAGAGGCGGAGGGAGGGGCTGCTCCAAGGCTGTCAGGCTGCCCCTCGCCGGCCGGGCCCCCCCGCACCCCACGCCCTGCCCGCACGCGCCCAGAGCGCACCGGCTCTCACGTCCTTTCTCGCCTCTTTGCAGCTTCCTGTGCCTCCTACAACTTTTCTTTTCTCAGTCCTCAGGGCCTCAGCTTTGCTTCTCAGGGCTCCTCCGCTCCTTTCTGGTCAGGTACCGCTGGTGCTCGGGGCATGGGGGGACCCGGCCTGCTGCCTGCCGGCCCACGGCCCCCGCCCGCAGCTGCCCGCAGCCGGGCACGGGGCGGGGCCGAGGGGCCAGGGCCAGGGAAGGGAAGGGCCGGCCACGGGGGCAGGGCCGCAGACGCGGTCAGGCTGGGCACGCCCCCCTCGCTGCCATCAGCTCTCAGGCTCGTGCACCCCCACGGCCACTCCCCAGCTTGCCGGCTGCTGTCCCTCCCCCCTTGCGAGAGCTCTACCTCTGGTAGTGGCAAGTAGCTGGGCGGTCACCTTTGGGGTGAAGGCGGGCACAGATCGGGCGGGCCTCACTGGGTGGGCCCTGGAGGTCGGGGGACGGGGTCCCAGTCGGCCCCGACGGCTTGGCCCTCCGCTGCCCCAGTCAGAGCCCCTCCCCAGCCGCTGTGTGCGTCCCTTCCGTCACAGACATCGTCCCCTGCTCACAGGACTCCTGGGTCCCCCACGGAGCTGGTCTCGCTAGGTGTCCGTGTTTGGTTTGGGGATCTGGAAGTCGGGCCCCAGGACCCTGGGGTCTGGCTTCAGGGGCTCCATCAGAGTGCAGGCTGCGAGCTGGGCGGCGGTCACTCAGCTGACCGCTGGCCAGGTGACACTGGTGCACCAGGCACGCAGGGGGAGGTCCTGCGAGAGTTGTAGTGGTCAGAACACCAGCCTCCGCTCTGATCCCGTGATCACACTTGGCCGCGACGGCCCCCACTGTGGCTGGCACCCGCTCCCGGTGCCATCATGGGAGGCTCCAAGAGGCCATGGCCTGTCGGTCTGGGTGGAATTGGAAAGCAGTCTGTGCCATCAGAACCTTTTTGCGCGCAGAGGGCCAGGCACCAGGCTTGGCCCCGCTGCCCGCTGTGTGACCCCGCCCATCTCCCCCAACAGTGTTCACGCCCCGTGTCATTGGCACGGCCGTGGCCAGGTACAACTTCGCTGCCCGGGACATGCGGGAGCTCTCGCTGCGGGAAGGCGACATGGTAAAGATCTACAGTCGCATCGGCGGAGACCAGGGCTGGTGGAAGGGCGAGGCCAACGGACGGGTGAGTGGGGCAGAGTGGCCTGGCTCAGCCTGGGCTAGGTGTGGGCAGGCTGGCATCTCAGTGCTCCTGCCCCAGCACCGTGCCCACAGCCTCTGAGCCGCAGACCCGGGCTGTCCCCGTCGGAGCTGGATCCAGACCCATCTGACACTGTATCTGTGCTCAGTCCCGCCCTGTGGTCCTCTGTGGCCACGGCAGGGGGAGCGCGTCACACACAGTGCTCACGTTACTTGTGGGTCCTCACTGGCCTCACTTGCACCCTGAGGAGATGGGAGGGGCACACCGTGTTCCCACCTGCCCTGCTCTTCCTGAGGACTCTCTGTTCCCTGTCCACCCTGTGACCCTGCAGCACTCCATGGCTCCCTATTGCTGAGCCCTGTCTGGACGCCCTGGCTTCGACCTGGCTCTGTCAGCACTCACCCAGCTGGGCACTGGAGCCCCACATGGGGCAGAGTTGGAAATGTGCAGCTATCCTTGGGGCCACGCTGCCCGCAGGCAGGCACGCTGGGCTGTGGAGGGTCCGCCTGCCTTGGCTCCCATTGCCCACCATTCTGTTGCCAGGTGACGGGATCCCGTCTGCCTCCTCCTAGCATGTTGGCTGCCCTTTGGAGGCCTGGGGTCAGATCCATTTTCCACCCCATAGCCCTTCAGCAGTGTGAGGCCACCGAGTCTTAGGCAGCTGACCTGAAGGGCTGAACCACTAGCTGTCAAAGTGGCCCTTGGTTTCCAGTTTCCCAGGTGACTCAGAACTGCTGGTTTAGAGCCTGCTGGTGTAGACAGTCCTGTTGCTTTGACCCTGTTTTGAAGTGTTGCCTTTTGGCTGTGGCACTTCTTCTTGCTTTAAAGGCTACTATGGTATTAGAACAAGCCGACTTTTGTGGGGGAAGTGCTGTGTGTGGCAGACCTCAGTGTCTCTTGTATTACTTCCAGCTTTTTTGTATTCTTATATTTAAGGTAGATGTAAGATAAAATGTTACCTTAAAACAGAATTTTAGAACTAGTCTGATCTCACGGTCTCTGCCTTTTAATGGGTGTGTAGCCTGTTTATACTTAATGTAATTACTGAGCTGCTAAGAGTTAAAGCCGTCATCTTTCTGTTTATTTTCTATTTGTCACATCCATTTCTTCTTTCTCCTCTTTTCTTGCGTACTTATGAATTAATCAGTTTTTTGTTTTGTTTTGTTTTGTTTTGTTTTGTTTTGTTTGCTGTTCTACTTCCTGGCCCCTTGGCGGGTCTGTGAGTCACACATTCTTTTCCTATTATTTAGGTAGTTACTCTAGGGATTAGAGTGTGCACTCTGACTTCTGAGAGCCATTTTAAATTAGTACATTTACTACTTCCCAGATGACGCAGAGACTGTACAACTTTGACTGTACTCGTGTTCCTCCCAACTTTCGTGCAGCTCTTGTCATGTATCTTAAGTCTTCATATTTCTCAGCCCCGTGAGACATTTTTGTTTTAAGCAGTTAGTGTTTGCTTAGAGTTACTACATATTTATCTTCCCCGGGGCTCCCCATTCCTTCCTGCTTTCTTGTATTTCCATCCAAAACCATGTTCCTGCTGCCTGAAATTCCCTCTTCTAGGTACTTTTTTTTTTTTTTTTGAGTGTGAATCTGCTACTAATAAATTCTTAGTTTTTGTTGGAGCTGAACACCTCTTTATTTAATTTTCTTCTTTTTATGTTCTCATTATAAAATGTTTGTAGGTGTATGTTGACACAGTTTCAAGCCTAAAGAGAAGTTGCTGTGGCACAAAAAACTCCACATGCCCAGATTTAGCAAATAGGAGTGGTTTGCACATTTGCTTTACCATTTGTGTTCTCCCTCCCTCTCTGCCTACCTTTCTCTTAGCTGTTCGATAGTAAATTGCAGAAGTCCTACCCTTTCCCCACAGCCCCTAAATACTTCATTGTCCTATGATCAAAGACATTCCCCTTGACAGAATGTGATTATCTAATCCACGGTCCATATTCAGATGTCAGCAAGTGTCCCAACTGTGTCACGTCCACCTAAATGAATTGCTTTTACTTGCTGTGGCCCTCAACTCTCTTTGTTCCACAACAATCCTCAGCCTTTTTTGGTCTTATGTGACTTTGATGTTTTTGAAGAGTACGGGCCAGTCATTTTTGTAGACTTTTCCTCCATTTAGGTTTGATATTTCTTTGTGATTAGGTTATGTATTATGTATTTCCAGTAGGAACACAGTACATATATTCTATCCTCTTCAGTACTGTAGTGTCTTATCCAGAGGCATATGACGTCAGTTTGTCCTATTATTGTGACATTAATTTTGATCATTTGGTTAAGGTGATAATCTGCCGAGTTCCTCCACTGTGAAGTTACTGTAATTAATTAGTAACTTCCAGGGTAATACTTAGAAACTATTAAATATCCTGTTCCACATCTAACTTTCACCTACGAGTTTTATTGTTATCATTCATTGGTGAATTTTGTCTCATTACTTGTTCGTATCATGGTTGATTTTTCCAGCCATTGTTTCTTTAACACTTTTTAGGTGCATCCGACTGTAAGGGGACAGCCTTCCCTTCTCTTGGTCATCCCCCAGAGGGTCGGTCCTCCCTCCAGGGGGACCTGCTTCCTTTTCGTGAGGAATCATGTCGAGCTCATTTTCAAATAGTACTCTCTAGGGGATAAATTTGAGGCTAGCAAGCATTTTCTTTTGGCACTTTGGTAATATCATTCCATTGTCCCCGGTTCCATCATTTCTGTAAAGAGCCAGCCAACTTTTTTTTTAAAGGGCAGGGAGGGACAGAGGGAGAGCAGGAGAGAGAGAGAGAGACTTTCAAGCAGGCTCCATGCCTAGCACAGAGCCCAGCTCAGGGCTCGATCCCACACCCTGAGATCATGACCTGAGGCAAAATCAAGAGTTTGATGCTTAATGGACTGAGCCACCCAGGTGCCCCAAGAGCCAGCCAACTTCTCAGCATTGCTTTTCTGTAGGACATTTTTTTTTTAAAGATTTTATTTATTTATTTGACAGACAGAGATCACAAGCAGGCAGAGAGGCAGGCAGAGAGAGAGGAGGAAGCAGGCTCCCTGCTGAGCAGAGAGCCCGATGCGGGACTCGATCCCAGGACGCTGAGATCATGACCTGAGCTGAAGGCAGAGGCTTAACCCACTGAGCCACCCAGGCGCCCCTGTAGGACATTTTGCTATTACTCCCCAGTGGGGGGTTATATGTTAAAAAAAAAAATCTGATATTTATCAGTTTTACTATAGTGTGCCTGGGTGTTGTTTTCTCTGTACTCACTCTGTGTAACATTTGTTGAGATTTTTAAATCTGTGGCTTGATGCCCTTCATCAGTTCTGGACGTTTCTTCCAATCATGTACCTGCTCTGTTTTCTCTTTTCTCCTTCAGGGGCTGTATTCCCATGGGTGTCACGTCCTTTCATCTAGCCCAGATGTTATTGACCTTCTTTGACATGTTTTCCACCCATTCCCTTATTTCCCATCTAGCTGCTTTGCACTGGCCCCTCTTCTGGTCCACCGATACTCTCTTCCTCTCTGTCTAATCTGTTACTAAATCCTATTGGGTTCCAAATTTCAGTCCTATTTTCCACTTTTGGATTTCTGTTTCTATGTGGCTTCTGGTTTCAGTTCTCTGGTATGTTTTTATGCTTTATCCTGGGCTTTCTGGAACATAGGTGACACAGTTACTTACATTTCCTGACTGATGACTCCTGTCCCAGAATGACCTGTTGACTGGTTTCTGTCGCCTGTGTTTTCTCTTAGTTCCTGTCACTCCGTCCTGACTGAATGATGAGCTTGTGTAGAAAACACCACTGAGACTTGGGATGATGTAATTTTCCTTCAGGGAGGATTGAATTTTTTTCTGGTCACCTTGAACTGCTTGGGGCTGGTGCATTTGGGGCCACCCCTACCCTGGGCCACAGTTCCACCAGGCTTCTCGACTTAGAACGCCAGCCCTTTGCAGGTTCCCCCATTTCCACGAGCCCCTGCTGGCCCTCTCCCAACACCCTGGGCGCACACACACTCTCATGTGATCTTGCCATCTTTTTCAGATTGGCTGGTTTCCTTCAACGTACGTGGAGGAGGAGGGCGTCCAGTGACGGCGACGGCATGGATAGGACTCGTGGGTTTTCTTGTGAGAGTCCAGCTCTGAAGTCTGTCTCTAGCCCCGTGACGCAGAGGGGACATGCCCGCCAACCTTCCAGTCTTCAACAGTCCGTAGGGATGGGGAGGGTGTTCAAAATCCTAAATGGGAACCGGCCTGCTGTCCACCTGCCGTCAGTGGCCTGTCCTGGGTCCGCTACTTGTACATAGAGGCGAGTCGGGCCAGCCCTGCCGTGGCTGCCACCACCAGAGTGCTAAGGAGAGGGAGCACCAGTGGCATTCTGAGCCAGGCTCTGGATGACAGCTGAGGCCAGAGCTCTTCTTGCCCCTGTCCTGTTGAGATGGCGTTCGGGAGCCTAGGTTTGAACAGTAGGTGCCATCCCAGGGAGGCCTGGGACAGCAGAGGGGACCTCCCCCAGCCCCTCCTGCTCAGCTGTGATGCTCAGCCTGCCTCCTTCCTGCTGCTCCCGGGGGGAAGCTTTGGGCCTAGAGAGTCAGAAGGGAACAGAGCCAAGCCGTTTGCTACAGCCCCTGCCCGGCCCCAGCTCAGCCCCAGCCGTGCTCGGGTGTAGGAGAAGAGAGCATTGCTAAGGGGTCTGTGCGGGCCCCTTGATCCCCTCCTGGCATTCTGCACTCGGGGTGTGCAGAGACTACCCAGGGCAGGTCCCCTTCTCCGGAGGGAGCCTTAGCAAACGACGCAGTTGCCACCCCTGCTCCCGGTCAACGGTACTGTTCTTGGCCCTGAATCCCAGGAGTGTGTCAGTCCTGTCCTACTGCCAGGTGGATACACCTTTTGTAAATCCTGATACGGGTGAGAAGAAAACGGAGTTTTCCCCTCACTCAGGCCCTGCTGCTCACATTCCCCTCCAAGAGGAGGCCCCCGAGTGCACCCCAGCGGGCGGCCCTTCTGGGTCTTCTATGTCCTACAGTGTGGTTCCTGAGGGTCTCCCAGCTTTTGCACAGGATGTTAGTTCCAGCCCTTGGCAAGTCTTCCTCCGACAGCCCACGAACTGGGCTTGTGGTCAGCTCGAAATAAGGGCTCTTGGGGGAGGCCTTCCCCCTGAACTCTCCCTCCTGACTCCTCCTGGCCTCTGAGCTCTGGCTGTTTTGTCCAGACCCTTTACCTCCACCTGGATGTTGCATGAGACCTAGGGACGCTGTGTCCCCGCGGGCTCCGTGCCACAGCCGCGGGAGAAACCTGGCCACACGCGTCCCCTGTCCCTTGGTGGGCTGCCCTGCCCTGTGCGGGGGGAGACCGGGAAAGGCCGGGCATGGGGAAGGCTAGCCCCCGCTGCGGTGGGAGCTGTTGCCACTCTGCACTCCTGGGCTTTCTTTGAAGTCAGCCGTGTGGCCTCTAGGCTCGGCTCCCAGGCCCCATGTCCCAGAATGGGGAGGAGGTGGGGAGCGGTGGGGGGACAATTAGCAGCAAGGGCAAGAGAGAAGGCCGCCTACAGGTGAACAGATCGCATTTGGGGGCAGATGGGCAAGGGGAAGGAAGCAAAGAGCCGGTCTCGGAGAGAGCAGGCCCCAGCCCCCATCATCAGGGTGCACCCAGCACTTTGCGCACAGCCCTGGGCTTGGCCGGCCCAGCCATGAGCCTGGGGTCGGGGTGGGGGGAGCCAGCCAGCCCCTTTCGTGTTTACTGTTGTCAAAGAGGTTTTGTTTTTGTTGTTTTGTTTTTGGTTTGACATGTTTGTTTTTTAAGGGAAGAGAACAGTTTGTAATTATTTCATCCAAAGCTCCATTGTATGTCTGTGAATAACGAGGAAGATATTTTATAGTAGCATGAAAACGATGTATATTTGAGGTTATCGTGAAACAAGTCATCACAACGAAGGACACTGAGGAGACAGACGTTGGAACCCTGGGTTTTGTGAATGTTTGTTCGGTTTTTGTTTGCTTTGCGACCTGGATCTGGTTGGTTGGGCTTTACTGTGTGGGGGAGGGCTGGGGGCTGGGGGAAGGCTGGGAAGCGGCTGGTTTCAGCAGGACTGGGAGGCCCTCTGGAGGGGCTTTGGACCTGGGGCCCTAGATGAGCTGTGAACACGTAGGAGCCTGATGCATGCGGATCAGGGATTGGGGGTCCCGCAGCTGGTGACGACCCCAGACGGGACACACACTGTACATTTGCCGCTAGGTTTTTCAGACCAGTTTTTATTGCAAATAAACTTAACTTCTTTTCTGCAGGCACGGCTGGAACCCTCTGTCTGTGTCCAACAGAAACTGCCACACCTTCACGCGGTCAGCCTAGGGTACACTGGCCTGGGTCAGACACAGGCCTGAGGCAGTGCCTCTGTCTTCCCATTTGGGTGGGATTCAACCCTAGCCCTGCCGCTCAGTCATGTCCTTCAACTCCTGAGCCTGTTTCTTTCTATGTATATGTTGGAGATAAAAAATAATATTCTCTCTGGAGACTGGGTCTATGGCCTATGACAGAGAAAATCAGAACAGTCAGGCCGAGATTGACTTCTCTTTTGTCCAGGCAAGGTAGACCAGGGATGGCTTGGTGGCCCCACCCACCCAACGGAGGCTCCTCCGCTCTTCAGCATGTACCTCTATCCTTGCTGTGGCCTCATGGTCCAAAGTAGCTGCTGGAGCTCCTGCCATCAAGGCTGTGGGCAGAGGCAGAGGTTAGCACAGTTAGCTCCTTACCTGGAGCTGGGGCATCTGGCCACTCCTGGCTGTGGCAGAAGCTGGGGACTGCAGGACTTAAGCTGGACACATGGCCACACCTTCTCCCTGTTCCTGAGGGGACAGGAGAATACCGATGGGGTGGGAGACCAGCCCCGGGACCTATATCAGGGTTTGGAGAACCAACTGAGACTTGGAGCCTGGTGCACAGCTGGTGCTCAGCAAGTGTCAGGTTTTGTTGCAAAACAGGGAGGCAAGTGCAGATGTTTGAGGTGACCCAGAGAGTGTTGGGTCCCACCCCAGTCCTGTTCTCCTGGACCCAGTGCTCCAGAGTGCTCCGGCCTCCAGAGTGTCCGCTCACTCTAAGGTCCCTGAGAACCAGACAGGGGGCCCGCCTTTTCTGGAGCAGCCCCCTCTCTGAGCAAATTTCTCAGGCACAAGGCCCCGAGAGGCCTGGTTGTCCCAACACCACCTCCCCTGAAATCCAGCTCCTGTTCTGAGTTCTCATGCCCACGTTGGAGATGGACGGACCCAGATGCTTGCTCAGCAGTCCCTGGGCCAGTGGTCCCCAGCTGCCCTGAGCAGGGCTGAGCAAGTCAGAAAGAGCCCCAGGCCAAGAAGCAGAGAGCCACGGTGCCTGGAGGGAAGTGTGGGTGGACTGAGGGGTGCTGGGGGGCGGGGAGCTTTAAGGGAGAACCTCAACTGCACTTGCTGTGGGGTCCAGATCCAGGAAGGGTGGGAAAGCCCAGGCCTCCTCAAGGGCCTGTGTATGGACGGGGGTTGGAGGCCAGGAGGGACGAGGAGCCTGTCTGCCTGAGGTTACCCCAGAATGTGGGAAAGCATCTCAGAGCCGCACACTTCTGGTCAGAGGGCCTGATGCTTGTAGGGCTCTCCGGAAACCAAGGCATCATGCCCCTTAATTCCGATAAGGTGGACTTCCCTCAGTGGGGCCACTGCAGAGGTCTCTGTGTGGAGCTTTAGGAAAGTTCCCTGGACAAGACACGGGAACCACCCACTTCCTGAGGTGAGGTGGGCACTTCTCTCCACTCCTGCACTACAAACATGGGAACACCATACAAAACACAAGAGGAGAAGAGGCTGAGCTTGGAACAAGGTGACCTGTCCCAGAAAGGAGAGACACGAAGCCAGAGCAGATATTTGGAGCCAACACCAAGCAGCCGCTAGGATCTCAGGCCCTCTGGGATTCCAGGCCCCAGGGATTCCAACACTCAAGGCATTGGCTCCAGGACCTTGGAGACCAGGAGCCAGAACAGGGTTCCTGTGCAAAGCTGGGCATCTCGGGGAACACCCCCATCATGAAAGGGAAATTAACACACATGGATAAAATCAAAATCACAGAAAGGGACAAAGATTTTGATTGTTCTGTTAACTTTTCAGAAATAAAAGAATGTACAGGCGTACCATACCCTAGGACAAATTAACACAATGATTAACCCTGGACTTCAAAGATAAAAAAATCACTAGACAATTTAAAACTTAATGTCATACCAAATAGATTTTAGAGCAAAACAAACAAAAGTTGTCACTAGTTTTAAAAGGCTTACTATGTTAATGATAGAGTTCTCATTGATTAGGAAACATCACAATTTTAAACTACTATGCTCTTCATAATATAATCCCAAAATATGTAAAGCAAAATTGACAGAAGAGCAAAAGGAATGAGACGAACCAACCACCATAGGTTTTAATACAACTTTCTCTCCTCTCTGTAACTAAATTCAAACAGACATTGAAACAAACAAACGAACAAAAAGGTAAGAATAGAGAGTAAAGGGGCACCTGGGTGGCTCAGTGGGTTAAGGCCTCTGCCTTCGGCTCAGGTCATGATCCCAGAGTCCTGGGATCGAGCCCCACATTGGGCTCTCTGCTCCGCAGGGGGCCTGCTTCCTCCCCTCTCTCTCTCTGCCTGCCTCTCTGCCTACTTGTGATCTCTCTCTCTCTGTCAAATAAATAAAATCTTAAAAAAAAAAAAAAAAAGAATAGAGAGTAAAATAACGTAATTAGCTATCGCGTGTACAGAACACTGGCTTCTGGCAGAATACACACCATCTCCGTGACGATTTACCTCATACTGGCCCAGAAAGCAGATCTCAATGGATTTCAAATCCCAGAGTGAGTCTCACCATGAGGAGTGAGGTTAGAAATCAGTAACGAAGGGGGGTCTGGGCAACTCTTGATCTCAGCTTGGTCTTGATCTCAGAGTCGTGAGTTCAAGCCCCACGTTGGGCTCCACGCTGGGCGTGGAGCCTACTTAAAAAAGAAGAAGAAAAAGAAATCAGTAGTAAAAGATACACAAGAAATATCCATATGTTGGCAAATTAAGAAACCTTCTAAATCATTAATAACCAAAAAGAAAATTATAAAATATTTCAAATTTACCCCTAAATTTAAAAGGATAAAGATACTTGATAACACAACTTGCAGGATACTACTGAAACTGAACTTGAAGTCGGTGACCTTGACCGCTTGTATTACAAGAGTCGAGGACCGGAGGTCGGCTTTCCTTCTTTCAGGCCGAAACAAAGCATTGATTCCTTGAACAATAGTTTTATGTCTCCGTTAAGCATGTTCAAATTATCTATTTAAAATGTAATTTTTCCAAGTAGAAAATTACAAATGTATTAAATGGGCACAAATTACAGGGTTTTGAAATTGCAGCTCTCCTTCCAATGGCTCTGTCTGCCGGTGACTCGTCCCCACCGTTGGAGGAGGGGATGGCGTGGGGAGGTCCCATGATAAGATTTTACATTCGTGAGTTCAACTTGGACTCCTGTTCTCTAGTCATGGCTGCGGTGTTTATATTCCCTAATGATTTAGTTTTGATCTTTTGCTTTCCCTAGACGTGTGCCCATGGGATCTCTGTGGGAGTTTTGCTCCCCTGGATTCTCTCTGGATAATCCTTCCACATCCGGACACTCACTGTGCTGTTGGACCTGTAATCAGACGGGTCCAGTAGGACCCCCAGCCACAGTGCTCTGCAGCCCCCCACTGACCGACGCAAGCCTTGGTCTGTTAGGACGGCGATCTGGCCGTGAGTGACAGCCTATAGGACAAGAGATGGCTATTTCTTGCTCACCTAATAGTGTGGGTAGCGACCCTGGTTAACCGTGTCAGGGGTCTTTCTGGGGGTTCTTTGGTCCCCTGGGTGTGGCCTCACAAGTTCACCTCATGGTCCAGGATGGGGCTTCGGCCCTAACCTCTGAATCCACATTCCAGCCATAGGAAGGAGAAGGGGCAGGGAAGGGGTGTGACCATCTCTTTTGAAGGACACCTGGGAGTCTCACTCACCAACTCCTGTTGGCTGCAAAGAAGGCTGGGACGTGTAGTCTTTATCTTGGGTCCTATTAACCCTAGAAGGATGAGAGAATGGGGGAGGCGGGGAGGTGAATAGCAGCCTTGCCGATGAAGACCCATGACCATGAGGGGTCTGTGGGGCAAAGACAGGTGGCCAGACCCCCTCGAGGCATGTCTTAGGACAGATGAATAATCTGGATTCATGGGAAAAAGGACGATGAGCTTCCAGACTCTCCTCTATCCGAGCCTGTTTGGAACCTGAAAACCACCCTGAGTAATTCCCCACTCACTCACATGAGCGAGCTCGACCTCTGCCATGTATGGGGGCAAAACTGCGCACACTTGGGGGAGAACAGGTGTTTATGTCAACTGCCCTGGTGACTTTTTGGTCTGGCGTATTTTGTTCCTTCGGAGAAGTCTCTTCTGACACAACCTGTGAACCCTAAACCTTATCCCACGTGCTATGTGCGTGCACCTGTTTCCCTCCCTGGTTAGCAACCTCGGCAGGCTCAGCACAAAAGCGACAGATCCTGCTTCCAGGGTCGAGACAGGCAGCCCGGCCTGGTGAGAGCCTCTTGTTTGTGGGTCCCGCACTCGGCTCCACCAGCTCCTGGGGGAAGCCGTTGCCACCTGCTGGGGAAGGTCGCAGCTTCGCGTCACACTCCGAAGTAGGAATGTCCTGGACACCCCTGAGACATCATGTCTCAGAAATGCTGAACGCGGAGCAGTGGGGCAGGACGCACCAGGCAGGCGTCAGAGAAGGCGGAGACCCGCGTCGGTTTCAGACATAAAGCACTTCGGGGCGGAAAGCGTTCTTCCGTGTGAACTCTGGCTCGCGAGAGCCGGCCCGTGTGCTTCTTTCCAGCTCCAGATTGTGATTCCGGGCCGGCGGCTTGACACTGGCCCTGGTGAGAACGTTTACACCGGAGACCCCAGCCGACGCCCCACCTCGAGAGCCGAGGGTTAGACACGGAGCAGCACCCCCACTGGATGAAGAGGGTCCGTATTTCATGACAAAAAGGGACAATCAAATGCGAAGCTAGAACACTCCTGAGCTTACTAGATGTCACAGCATCGCCTTAAAATACATCAGAGAAGAAATGGCAGAATTCTAGGGAGAAATGGACACATCCCACTAGGAGAGAGGGCGTCCCACGCTGTTCCCGGAAACCGGGACTAAGCCAAGAGCCTTCAGGAAGGAAGGTCCCTGCCAGGGGCGTGTTCTGGGAGAGCAGCGTGAGAGCCAGGCTGAGCCCAGGCTGTCGGTCCGGTGGGGGCCACCTTCCAGCCTGCCCGTGTGCGTGTCCGCTCCCTGGGCAGCCCCCGTCCTGCGGCCACGTCCCAGCTCCGGGTCTCCAGGGTGCCGTACTCACATGTGACCACCAGGGGCGACACTTCCTGAGAAGGCTCGGGGTCCTGGAGGGTTGACTGCCTGCCTCGGGGTGACCAAGCCCCCCACCCACCGTGAGCGGCTCCCCCCACCTAAGCACTCAGAGAACTTTCAGATCCAGGCCCAAGACATCTCTGCACAGGCCTCTCGCTCTCTGTTCACTGCAAGACCCACATTTCCTCGGTTGGGTTCTGGCTACGGGGTGCTCCGTTCCCCCCAGAGCGGGAGAGGAAGCTGTCTCTACCTGGGGCAATGCCAGGAGGTTTGGGTCAGGGGTTGAAAAAGCAAAACTCCGGGAGGCCTGCAGGGGGTGTGAAAGGGCAAAGTGGCAGGGGAGGGACAGTGACCAACTGGACAAAACAGGCCCATCTAAGTGCCTCTGGCTAGGTGTGGGCCCGGACTGGCCTGTGTGTCCCAGTTTTTCTAGAAGAGCCTGCAAACCTGGATTTTTAGAGGAAATCTCCAGGGTAACACATAGGAAGTTGTAAGCACGGCCCAAATCCTGGGGTGGTTTGTGGAGGCCTCCTGCCCTCAGAGCGGCCAGTGTGAGAGCCTGGAGGGTTTGGCTGACGGGGTCGGGGGTCCCGGTGGTGGGAGTGGGGGTCTCGTGCCCGTGGCCACCGTTTCCCCATCCTCGCCTCCCAACATTCTCGGCAGGAAGATTCTCCGAAGGTGCGTCCTGTCTCCCCACTGGGCAGTCGTGCCTGAAGCTGCGGGTGCTGACCCCCGCCTGGGCCCGGCACGAGCTGAGCAGCGGGAGTGACCAGCTCCACCTTCCACGCCGGTGCTCGCACAGATAACTTGTGGAACCAGTCACGGGGGGAGTGGGGGCCCCAGGGCTCTGCATGAGGCTACCCACCCCTGCTGTGAGGCTACCCACCCCTGCTGTGAGGCTACCCACCCCTACCCACCCCAGGGGTCGAGGGACACTCGAGCCTCCATTCCTGGGGACACCTGCTTCCAGGTGGCCGCAGGCCTGAGTGTGTGGGGAGGGGACTGGGGCCCTCTGCCCCTGGAGAGGGACCACCACTGAGCCCCGGATGATGAAACATCCGTCTTCATGAAAGCATGGGGGTAGTTGATGTGTTTTTGACGGTCTTTACTGGAGAAATAAAATCTTGGAAGTGTAATTCCAGTTGTCAGAGTCGTTCTGGAAACTTCCCTGCTCCCCGAGTTGTCTGGGTCTGCCCCCCACGGCTATGTTCGGTGGCAGTCATCTCTCTCCTCTGAGCGGACGCGTGTAAAATGCTCCGCTTGCTCCCCTCCCCCCGTAGGGCCCTCAGGGCACCTTGCAGAGGCCCCGGGGGCCAGGCCGGCCACTGCCTCCCCCTGGGTCCCAGGTCAGCAAGTGCTGTCCTGTTGGTATTTACTGTCCCTCTTTTGCAGGACCCCACACAGAGCTCCTCAGGGGACCCTCCTCCCCCAGCCCACCCCCTGCTCCAGCCTGGATGTCGGTCCAGCCAGAGGGCAGCCTTCAGCCGCCTCCCTCTGTGCTGGACGCCTGGCCAGCAGCGGGGGCGGAGGGGCGGCTGAGGCCTGTGGAGAGGGCCGCCCTGGGGAAGGAGGAGCCTGGCCCAGGTGCTTGAAGGCCCTGGGCAGGGACAGCCTGCCACCGTGGAGGTCCAGGGGCAGGAGGAGGGTGCTGGACCAGAGGTAACCTCTCACCCTCCAGGCCACTGGGACTTCCCTTGGCTCCATGGTTTTCTTTAAAGTGCGCCGAAAGTGGAAGATAAGGTACAATAAATAAATGACAAAACTTCCCTAAAACTGACACTGCAGGGGGTATAGTCCCTGTTTCCCAGATGGGGAGACCGAGGCTCGGCCACAGGAGACCCGCCCTAGTGCTGCTGCGGCAGGTGGGCAGCAGGACCCTGCCTCAGTGTCCCCAGCTGGAGCCCGTGCCCTCCAGTGCCCAGGGGAGACGAGATGGCCCATCCCCCTCCCAGGTCCGAGTAGGGGCCTGATCAATCCCATCTCCGACAGCGCTGACCCGCAGCTGCCCGCCCTTCCAGCCACCGCCCCCGTCCAAAGTCCAGGGCGACTCTGCCGCTGGCCTGGGCTGGCACCATTCTGCACCAGCTGTTCCTCTTTGCGTGCAGGGTCAGGAGAGGTCTGGGCTGGCTCGGCCGCTGCCCTGGGGCTGTAGGGACCCCTGTGTCCCTTGCCCATGCCCCTCCTGTCGAGGGCTCTAACGGGGATGCAGCCATGCTCCTTTGTCACCCTCTCTGACCTGTCCTTCCCCTCATGGAGTGAGCGCCGCCTGGCCCCACGCTACTGGCCAGGACCCCCCTCTGCAGAGTGACCAGGCTGGTCTCTGTGCCTGAGCCTGTGCCCGGTGCCAGGGAGGCCTCACGCTGCTGGGGCAGCCTTCCTCAGGGGGTGAGTGACAGTCTCTGTCCACATGACGGGGACTGAGAATCGTAGCAGCACCTGGCCAGGCCAGAGCCCGGCCACCTCCCCAAACATGCTGGAAGGAGGGGCAGCTTCCGGGGAGTGTCCCGTCCCAGCCAACCTCATGGCTAACCCCCCACCCCCCCACCGCCCTGAATCTGTCTTCTTCCTGAACCCGGAGCCCCTCAAGGGCCTTAGTTGTCTCTGGGTCTTCTAGCCATGATTTGCATATAGTAGGTGCTCAGTAAATGTAGAGGACAGAGAAACTGGCAGCAAGACAGATAGTCGGACAGTTAAGAAATTGAAATAAAGAACACAAAAAAAGAACACGATTATTTTTCTCATCGGTATTAATTACAATGTGTTGCTCCTGGTTCCTCTCTATTAGTAGCCAACATTGCTCTCTTGCTAACCAAATTCTTTCTTTGATCCGTGGATAGAGGAGGCCCACTTTTATACCAACACCCGTCCTGACTCTTCGAACACCCAGAGGTATAAGTCCTGCTTCTGGATTGCCTCTGGGTGTCTCCTCTGGGCAGAGTAGACAGAATGCCTCGGCCCCCACCACTTGCTGTGCGACCGGAGGCAAGCTGGCTCCCCTTTCCGGTCCCAGTGCTCCCCAGCAGTCAGATGGAGGCAGGCATTCCTGGCCTGGGGAGCAGGGCGCCCTGCAGTGGGCAGACCAGAGGCTGGGGACCGACTGGGCGGGAGGCAGACAGCCGCGCTTCCCCGCTTGAGCACCCCTGCGCCGGGAGGGAACAAGCGGCAGCTGGACAGGCCGGCGCTCGCTGGGGCCCTGCATCCCCTCGCGAGGAGCCCGCTGGACACGCTGGGGCCTGGCACAAGCCTGTGGCTTACCCAGCTCAGGTCGGGGCACCGGGGGCACAGACCGGCAGAGGCAAGCAGGGGTGTGCGGGGGCACCGGCGGCGAACCTGCAACCCTGTTTTAGAGATAAGGGAGTGAGGTCGCCCGCCCCACCACCCCGTCCAGAGCCAGGCTCTGCGGCCCCGCTGGGTTGCTGCCCTGGCCAGGGAGAAGCCGGAGGCGGTGGGCGGTGCATCCCGCGGGGGCGGGGGGCGGGAGCGGTGACGGGGGGGGGGGGGGGGGGGGGGAGGGAGCGGTGACGGGGGCGGGGGGAGGGGGCGGCGGCGGGGGAGAGGGGGCGGGGCCAGGGGCCGGCGGTTCCGGCCAGGCCGCGGCGGAGAAGGAAAGCGGGGAGGGCAGCCTGCAGCCCTGGGAGGGACACAGGGAGGCCTCTGGGGGCCCAGGGGAGCCGCGGCGGCTGGAGGTACGCCCCTTCGGGGGGGAGCGGGGCCCGGTTCCTCCCCCGCGGCGGGCGGGGTTGGGACAGCCCCGGAGCTGGCCGGGACTTGTCTCTGCCCCTGGCTGCAGTGACCATCTGTCTGGGTGGGCACGAGCTCGGGTCCCCGTGTGCGTGGCGGGGGCCTGGCGCCACTCCCGCCCTCCTGCACCAGGCGAAGGCTGGGCCCGCTCTTCTCTCCTTCAGCCCCCCCCACCCCGCAGCCCTTGAGGAGGAGGACTCCGGCTCGGACTTCACAGCCCAGGTGAAGTTGTCGCTCAGGCCCCGACCCCGGCCCCCGCCCCCAGCCCCAGGCTGCCCTGCACCCTCACCGCTGGTGCCGCAGGGAACACGCCGCGGACCGGGCAGGAGAGAGGTGGAGGGGCGGGAGAGCGAGTTACTGTTGAAGCAGCTGCTTCGGGCGGGGGCGGGGGCGGGGGTGGGGGGCACCCCCTGCCGGCCCCCAGCTGGGACAGCCCGCCTGGTCAGGGTGCGCGGAGGGGGCAGGTGGCCACCTCCGGGGCCAGCGGCCTCAGCGAGATTGAAGGGAGGAAGGAGGCCGGGCCTGAGGCGGAGCAGGAGCGCGGGGCAGTGCGGGGGAGGGGGGGGCGGGGGTCAGGTGCCCAGCCTTGACTGTGCCCGCGGCCACCTTCCGCTGACTTTCCACAGGTAGGGCACCACTCTCGGGGGCTCCTGGAGCATTAGGGAACTTCAAAAACAAAAGGTAAGGACAGAGACAGGCCCAGGGGTGTGCCAACCTGTGCCCAGGGCACCTCTGTGGGCAGAAGGGCAGGTGGACTGTCAGACCGTGGGGCAAAAGGTGGCGGAAGGACTGAGATGCCCCGTCACCACCACACCTGCTCCGTGAAGCCTCATACGTCGCAGCTCTCTGCCCCTCCTCTGCCCTCACTCCCCTGGGAGGGCTCCCTGTTGGGTAGGGTGTGGGCAGCCCTGACCAGCCTGGGCACTGGGCCCCTCACCCACATCCCCACCGATGAGTCTGCAGCTCCCCACACCTCCCCTGCCCCAAACCAGGCCCCAGCGGAGCCTGCAGACTTGGGCTGTGCATGGGGCCGGACTTGCTCCCCAGCTGGGCCACAGAGTGGCCCTGGGACCTCAGCCACCTTGAAGGGCCTTCCTGTATCTTGGTCTCCTGCTGTGTAAAATGGGGACAGCGTCACAGGGATGCTCATTAGGGCATTGTTTTTTTTTTTTTTTAAAGATTTTATTTATTTATTTGGCAGACAGAGATCACAAGCAGGCAGAGAGGCAGGCAGAGAGAGAGAGAGAGGGGGAAGCAGGCTCCCTGCTGAACAGAGAGCCCGATGCGGGGCTCGATCCCAGGACTCTGGGATCATGACCTGAGCTGAAAGCAGAGGCTTAACCCACTGAGCCACCCAGGTGCCCCTCATTAGGGCATCTTTTGTGGGACACTCTTGCAAACAGAGGTCGACTCAGGTTAATTAGTGCATTAGTAACAGTCATTACTATTGACGCAGGTGAGTTCATGACTAAATCCCGCTCACGTGTCCTGCTGCCCCCAGAAGTGGGCCCAGGAGGCCCCTCCGAGTGTCCTTTCCTCCCTAGGTTGGATAGGACACACCCCCAGGGAGACATCTCTCTGGCACCTTTGTTCTTTTGGAGGTGGGCTTCCTGTCACATTCTTGTAATTATGAGACTTTTCTGGCTGGGCAGGGCTGCCTGAAGGAGGGGGCATTCCAGGTGAGCCCTGAAGGCCACTGGGGGACATGGAGGAAGTGGTGGTGGGGGAGGGGCAGGGAAGGGGTTACCCATGCACATAGCTTCCCCTCCTCCCATGGTCTGTGTCCAGGCGATGCCTCCTGGGGGCTGCCACCTTCCTCCGTCTCTACCCCCAGCCCCCGCCCGTCTGTCCCGCCAGCACAGGGCTGTGCCACGTTCTTCCTTAAATGTAAACCCATGTGACACCCCGGGGAAGTGTTCTGAGCCCCAGGGGCTCTCAGGACCCCCTCCCCCTCCAGCCCCCCCTCCCCCCGCCCATTCTGGCGGTCATTTCTCCAGGTCCAGGTCCCCCTAAGACCTGAGCTTCTTGTCCTCAGCTCTGACGCCTGCCCTCCTCGCTGGTCTCCCTTGCGGGTGACCCTACTTCCCCAAGCTGGATCTCGTCCCTTCCCTCCACCTCCCCTGTGTCCCCTACAGACGTCCAGTGCCCACCCTCTGTCACAGTCCCATTCACTGTCTGGGTCGGCACCTGGAGGACAGGGAGTGACGGGACAGAGGCAGGCCACTGCAGACCGGCAGGTGGCAGGGTTAGCCGGCAAGGCTTGTTTTGGTGCCTGAAGTCCCCAGCTGCCAGATCATAGTTCCTACAAAGGCCTCATGGGGCTCAGTCCTTCAGCCCCCCCACCCCACCCCCTGTCCAACCTCAACGACACATTGCTCCCTCAGGCCTGCATCCCTGCGAGTGGCTCCCATGGTGGGAAGTGGGGGCTGGGTTGGGGGGAGCCAGAATGTTCATTCCCAGACCAGGGAAGGGGGTGAGGAGCCTCTGGTTGCCTGGGTCCGCCCATGGGCCCAGCTCCAGGGGTGGGCAAGGACCCTCTGCGTCCCACCATGGTCGCCATGTATCCGCCCAGAGCTGATGATGCCTCCAGGCCCTCAGTACACCCATGCTGGAGTGCAGATGCGATTGGGGCCTCGGGGAGGTGGCGGAGGAAGAAGGGTATGGGGATGGTCCCCCAGGTCTCACCTGGTACAACCCCCACTATGCCCCTTGATGCCCCAGCCAGCCCTGACTCTCTCCCCCAGCTCTCTGTGGCACTGAGCCCGGAGTCCCCATGGCTTCGCTGAGCAGGGCCCTTCGTGTGGCCACCACCTGCTCTCGCCGGGCCCTGGGGCCACGTGCGCTGACCAGCCGAGCCGGCCCCACCACTGAGAAGAGCGTGCCGTACCAGCAGACCCTGAAAGAGGCCCAGGGCCCCACGGCGGTGGCCCAGGGCCCAAGCCGCCCCCTGCCCAGCACAGCCAATGTGGTGGTCATCGGTGGGGGCAGCCTGGGCTGCCAGACCCTGTACCACCTGGCCAAGCTGGGTGTGAGCGGGGCGGTGCTGCTGGAGCGGGAGAGGCTGACCTCCGGGACCACCTGGCACACGGCAGGTAGGGGCTGGGGCAGGCGGGGGCTGGGGCGGGGTGGTGGTGCCAGGGCAGGTCTGGGCCAGGAGGGACTGGACTCGGTGAGGGGACAGTTTTGGGGTGACGACTAGAGGCTTGTTAGACGCAGCTGCGCAGGAGGAGGAAGGACACAGAGAAACGATGCAGGGTCATCTGAAGGCACACAGATGGAGGGACCCCCTTTGCTCCCCATGCCTCTGAAGAGCCATGGTGGGGAGGAGGGAGCCGAGCTGAGACCGGAGCCAGAGCCCGGGCAGCTGTCTGTTCCAGGAACAGAAAGCCGTCTCCAGACGGGGCCCCTGGGGGTGAGGGGCGTCCACAGGGGGCATAGAGCATGGGTGGGGCAAGGAGCAGTGCCCTCCATGGGCAAGCATGCATGGTCCTCGTCCTCCTCACTAACCAGTGGGCATGTGGTAAGCACCTAATGTATGCAGACCGCCAGGGCAGCCAGCCTTCTGCCTGAGCCCGGGGCCTGGGTGAAGTTTGCAGTTTCGGCGGGGGCGCATTCCTGCCTTGGCTATTACCGTGCTACTGGCGTGAGGGCACTGAACGGGGAGCTGGGCCGAGGTTCAGGCATGCCACGGCCTGCACACCTCGGCTTCTGCCCTCCTGCCGTCCCGTCTCGGCTGGGCTGGCGGCCTCTTCCCTCACCGTCACACCGGGCCCGGCTCCGGCCTCCCACTCCCCACTTTGCTGGTGGACGATGTGTGCGTGGGCTTCCATGGGTCCTGGCTTGGGGTCCCGGCCCCATCGCTACCTGCTCTATTGTCTTGGGCACAGGACTGTTGGGTGCCATCGAACTGCGCTCTAAAATCATCCTGCCTGCCCCTTGGGGCTGCCGTGTTATCCTGTGACAGGCTCAGCCCTGGGCTTGGCACACAGCAAGTGCTCCGTAAGTGGGACCCTGCGATTACCCCAGTGTGAGCTGCCCAGGGGCCAGAAGGGCCACACCCAGATCAGCTTTGACCCTGGGATTTCTGGCTTATCAGCCTCCCGGAGTACCCCATGAGCTGCAGAGAAAGACCCAGGCCCTCCGCCTGATCTCCAGGAGCCCCAGCGTGCCGGGCAGAAGGGGGAGGCCCCTCCCCGTGTTGGGGACTCACGGTGGCCCTTCCCCGCAAGGCCTGCTGTGGCAGCTGAGGCCCAGCGATGTGGAGGTGGAGCTTCTGGCCCACACGAGGCGCGTGGTGAGCCGTGACCTGGAGGAGGAGACGGGGCTGCACACGGGCTGGATCCAGAACGGGGGCCTGTTCGTAGCATCCAACCGGCAGCGTCTGGACGAGTACAAGAGGCTCATGTCGGTGGGTGTGCCCCCCCCGGGGGTGGGGAGCTGCTGGTGGCTTGGGCGCTCCCCGTCCTGGGAGGCTGGGGCAGCAGGGCTGGGGGGAGGAGCTCTGACCGATCTGGGTTACTGTCACAGCCAGATGCCCTTGTTGCTGGGCCATCTGGGACAAGTGGCTGTGCCTCGGCCTTCTTGCCTATAAAATGGGACCATATTGTAGAGCTGGTGCCAGTGAGCCCCAGACCAGGGAGGGCCCAGCACCTGGAGCTGTTACCGCCACCGAGCCCTGCTTATGGGAGACAAGATGCACGTGAAATCCTGCTCCCCTGGAGGCAGTGCCCACACTTCTCCTGCGCCCGGCCCCACTCCCAGGCCTGGGGAGGGCGGTTGTGCGGGGGACTGACAGAGAGCCTCGTGCTGCAGACCCTTGGATTGGGGTGGGGTGCTGTTGGCCAACCCAGAGCGGCCAGGCCTGGACGCCAAATCGCAGGACGTGGGTGCGGCAGGCTGCTCGAGCAGTCTGCCCTTTCTGGGGAGCCGACCGAATCTGTGCTCGGGGCCCAGCGAGCAGAACCAGCCGCGGGGCCGCAGGTGGAGGCGGGGTCCGCGGGCTTCACCCCGGGCAGGTCTGGGTCTCTGCGCCTAGGAGCCGGCCCCATTCTGCCGCCACCCCCCTCAGCTCGGTGACCTGCCGGGACGGAGGCCTCTAAGGGAAGCCCCCGGCCCCCAGCCCCAGCCCTGGAGCCCAAGGCCCCCGCTGCCGAGAAGCCCCTGCCCCTTCTCAGGCTCGGTTCTCAGCGGGAGAATCTGACCGGCTCCGCGGGCTTCCAGCTGGGCGGAGCCTGTCCTGGTCGTGGCGCCTGGGGCCACGCGATTGGCTGCCCTTGGGCCAGTCAGGTGTGAGGGCGTGGCCTGTCCTGCTGACCCGGCGGCCCTGGGACGAAGGGCTTGGTCTCCCGCAAGCTGGCGGGGCTGAGGACCCGGCCCTCAAGTTCACAGCCCGAGCAGTCCCCGTGCGGTCCCCGAGCAGTCCCCGTGCGGTCCCCGAGCAGTCCCGGTGCGCGTGCTTCGTGCTCGCGTATAGAGGAGGCCCCTATGTGCCCGAGCCTGGTCGAAGCTCTTGCGGGGGGCCAGCCATCTGGTTAGCTCCCGCCAACTCCTGGGGGACTTGAAGTCATTGGGGTCTGAGTTGGGTGACCGTGGGACGGCGCGGAGCCTGGCGTGGGCCTCATGCTCCTCAGCCTCCCGCCACTCTAGCGCGGAGATGGCCCAAGGGACAGTGGCAGCTTGTTGGGGGTCGCAGGGTTGGAGCTGACTGTGGGAGGCGCAGGTGGGGAGGACAGTGGCCGGGGGTCTGCATCCTGAGGGCTGAGTCCGTTTGCTCTCGGGCCCTCTAGCTGGGCAAGGCCTATGGCGTGGAGTCACATGTGCTGAGTCCAGCAGAGACCAAGGCGCTGTATCCCCTGATGAACGTGGACGACCTGTACGGGACCCTGTACGTGCCCCAGGACGGAACCATGGACCCCGCGGGCACCTGCACCGCCCTTAGCAGGGCTGCTGCTGCTCAGGGGGCACAGGTACCGCCAGTCCCCGCCTACGTCCCCTGCTCCCAGCCTGGAGGACCCAGAGCTCTGCTAGACCAGCATGTCCTCTGGGGACCTCTTCGGTGCTTTTCCTCGTTTATCCAGATATGCACATCATCGTAGAAAACATCAGAAAGGACAAGTTTGACGTTTCAGTTTTACACCTCCCAACTATTTTTTAGGAAGACGTATTTTTATAGGCAGAACCCAGCCACACTGCTCCGTGGTCTGGAAGACTAGACTGCAAACGCCCATTAGCAAAGTCAGCCTTGCTTTTTAGATGTCACTTTATGAGAAAGACCTCGCGTGTCTGGGGACGCGTCCTCCAAGTCGGGGAGCGCGGGGTTGGCTTTGGTGCTGGGGTCACCCCACTTCAGTGGTGTTGCAGGACGCAGGCCCAGCAGGAGCAGGGGTCCAGGTCCCGTCTGGGTGGTGGGGAGCCGGTGACGTTGGGGGCGGTGGACACCCTCACCAAGCCCCGCTGGGGTCTGGAAGCCGCCCCTCTCACTGCCAGGTCATCGAGAACTGCCCAGTGAGTGGCATCCGCGTGCGGACGGACGACTTCGGGGTGCGCCGTGTGGCCGCTGTGGAGACAGCGCACGGCTCCATCCAGACGCCCTGTGTGGTCAACTGCGCAGGTGGGCGGGGGTCTCTCCTGGCTCCCGGGCGGCCATGCTGGCTGCCTCCTAAGCCTGGCCCGCCTCCGGGTGGGGGCCTGGGGGGAACAGACAGGCCCGCAGAGGCTCCCCCTGCCCACTGGGCTGGCAGCCCTGCCTGGTGCTGCAGAGCTGACCTGTCCCTGTCCCGCCTGCAGGCGTGTGGGCCAGTGCCGTGGGGCGGATGGCTGGAGTCAAGGTCCCGCTGGTGGCCATGCACCACGCCTACGTCGTCACCGAGCGCATCGAGGGCATCCAGGTAGGTATGCTCGCAGGAGGCGTCACCCCTGTGAGTTCCCTCTCCACCCTGAGCCTCAGTCACCTCATCTGTGAAATGGGCACCCTAACACTGGGTGTTTGGGGAGGAATCAGAGGTAAATGAGGGAACTTCCTGGTGCTGATTCGGGGCATGGCTCCTCAGGGAGGCCCAACTGCGTGTCCTGTGTGGTGCAGCCCGTCTGGGGCGTGGGCACATTCCGAGCTCCAGGTGCTGCTTCAGGGGACCCGCACGGGTTTGCACGCTCCCTGATGTGCCCTGGGTGCCGGTGTCAGAGGCGCCGATTTCAGACCCTCAGGTCCTCCCTGGGGGCTTGGAGAGGCCCTGCCAAGGGAGACAGAGGGCTCTGCAGCCCTGACCTCTCTCCTCTTCTCCCCTTCTCGTCCCCCCCCGCCACTGTCCCACTGTGGTGTGGGCTGACAGCTTCCTGTCACCTCGTCAATGATCACCTTGTCAATGACTCCTCTTTTCCTCCCTCCTTCCCTCCTTCTCTTCCTCCACTCCTCCCTCCTCCCATCTGTTTCTCTCTCCCTCCCTCCCTCCCTCCCTCTCTCACTCATTCCATCCTTCCTTCCCTCCTTCTCTTCCTCCCTCCATCCCTCCTTCCTTTATTCCCTCCCTCCATTCTTCCCTCCCTCATCATCTATCCATTTGTGAACCATTAACCCACCATTCCATGTAACCCTCCTTCCTTCTTCTCGCCCACCAGCAAACATGGACTGCTGCGTCCCAGGCCCTATTCTAGAAACCAGGGCTGTAATAGAGAAAAGAACCCAGTTCTGGTCGGGGTTGAGCTGGGGGGGCAGGTACAGACAGTAAAGGAGCAATTCCCAAGCAGGCTGATGGGGCTCTGCGGAGGCCAGTGGGCGCTCTGGAGACTCCAAGCCCAGGGAGCAGAGTGTGGAACCCAGCGGCCCAGGACCTGAAGGCAGTTCAGGGGGGCCGAGGGGGTGGACGGGGACAGTGTGAGGTGGGACCCAGCAACAAGGGTCCTGGCCAGGATGAGCCTGGCTTCTGGCTCGTCACTAGGACCACACTGTTGAGGGGCTGGGGCAGGTGCTGGGCTCCCCACGCACTCCTGCCCCTCTCCCTTGACACAGGGCTTCCCCGGTTCACGAAGGAGTTAATGGGATGCAGCACAGACCTCAGGTGGCCGCCAGGGGTCGCCCTCAGGCCACAGTGAGCTCTGGAGGGCTGGGGACAGGCTGTGTCCTGTGGAGGGATACTTCTTGGGTGGCCACAGGGCTGTGGGTCCTAGGAAGCCCCAGTTCTGAGGGCCTGGCCTGCAGCTGGGTCCGAGCCGAGCACTGCCCCAGCTGCTCTGTGACCTGGTGCCCTCCCTCTCCGGACCTGGCGTGTGTGTCCCCCGCAGTTGCAGTGCGTCCCGTGCTCTCAGCTGGTTCTCATTCTGCTGGCCTGCGGCTGCTTTTGCAAATATTGCTGTACCCGGGCACCGGGTGATAGGAAGGCTCAGGCTCGGGGCTGCGTCCCAGCTCCTCCATTACCCAGCCAGGCCAGTCATAGTGTCGTTGGGCCTCAGTTTCCTTTTCTGCAAAATGGACAATAAGGGTACTGAGTGCACGGAGCTGAGGGAGGAGCCCATGTCAGAGAGGAAGGGCTGAGTGTGGCTCCTGGGCTGTAGTAGGTGCCCTTGGGTGGTAGCTGGGGTGAGGGTGACGATGGCCAGGACCACAGGGCACAGGGTTGTCCAGCTGGCGGGTGCCGCAGAGGATGAGGTTAGGGAATGCTGGAGCTATCAGGCAGCCTTCCCGGAGGAAGCGGCCAGCAGGATTTGGAAGGAGTGGGGGAGAGGAGAACAATGTAAGGGAGCAGAGTGAGGTCGGGTGGAAGGGACACCAGTGGGACCGGGTCACAGCTGCAGGGGGGGCTTCTGCGTGGAGGTGACAGGACGCGTTGGACACTCCAGGGCAGCTCAGTGTGCTGGGGCCCCAGGAGCTAGAAGGAAAGTCAGGGCTTCCCCGGCCACCAGGTGTCCCCACGGTCCTGCTCAACGGAACTGCAGTTTTTGTTTTGTTTTGTTTTTAGAGTAGTAGTGACAACAGAGGTAATGATCTCACTGTTTCTGTTTCCGAAGCGTTCAGTTACGGAGAACTTCCTATGCGCTCCTTCCAATGACCCCTCATTGCAGACATTCTTATTCCAGTTCTACGGAGGAGCTGGACAGCTAGGACACTGGGCGGGGGGCATCTGCCAAGTTATCCCTTTTGGTCTGTATGTCCTCAGAGATGGGACAGAGGAGTCACATTTGATGTGCCCGTCTCCAGGGTAAGTGGTCCAGGAGAGGACGCGGTTCCTTCAGTGCCGGAGAGCTACAGGGGATGTGCTCTTTCCCTACATCTCAGTTTCTAAAATGATTTTGGTTTGCTTATTGGTTAAATGAAGTAGTCGGGGTTTGCGGTGTACTGACAGTGGAAATATTATTAACTCCTGAGAAACAGCATCCAGCGTCTGTGTTCCGGGAGTTACTCATCGTTTTCCGGTTGCTCAGCTTCCTGTGTAAGTGTCGCTGCCTCCGTCTAGGTTTTCATCTGTCGACGTCACCTTCATCCCCCAAATCCCATACCCATTATCTGTCACTCCCCTTTTTCCATCCTACCCCCAACCTTAGATAATCGCTAATCTGATTTCTGTCTCTGCGGATTTTCCTATTCTGGACATTTAATACAATGAATTTGAGCCATATGTGGCCCTTGGGGTCTGACTTCTTTCACTCAATCTGACATGTTCAGAGTTCATCCATGGGATACATTATCAGAATTTCATTCCTTCTAATGGCTAAATATTATTCTATTGTGGATCACATTTTATTTTTCCACTTATCTGTCGCTGGACGTTCGAGTGGTTTCTGTTTTGAATAATGCTGCTATGAACATTCATGTTCACATTTCTGTGTGGATGTGTTTTAGTATTTCTTAGGCAGATATCTTGGAGTGGAATTGCTGAATCATATAGTAATTATGTTTAACTGTTTGAGGAACTGTCAGGCCATTTTCAAAGCATGTGCACTGTTTCACATTCCCACCGTGGTGCGGAGGGTTCTGACCTCTCCACGGCCTCGCCACCACTTACGACTCTCTTTGATCCTTGCCGTCCTGGTGGGTGTGAAGTGGAGAGTCTCTCATCGGGGTTCTGAGTTGCGTTTCCTACCGACGGATGACGCGGAGCATCTCCCCATGTGCCCGTTGGCCATTCCCCCGTCTGCTTTGGAGAGATGTCTGTGCAGACACCGTGCTCATTTTAAACGAGGTCGTTGGTCTTTTTACGGAGTCAGAAGAGTTCTCGTTCTATTCAGGTACACGTCTCTCTCCAGGTTTAGGCCTGGCACGTATCCGCTCCCGCTCTGTGAGTCGTCTTCCCTTCCGTGGTGGTGGTGCTGGCAGCGCACAAAAGGCCTCAGGTCTGCAAAGTCCAACGGATGGGATGCTCCTCTTTCTGCTTGTGCTTCTGCTCCAGAACGGCATTTCCTAACGCCCTTTCCAAGGCCACGAAGACGGACCCGCATATTTTCTCCTAAGAATTTGATGGTTTTAGCTCTGATTCTTAGGTCCGTGACCCACGGTGACTAAGGTTTGTGTATGGCGTGAGGAAGGGGTCCAACTTCCTTTCTTGCGTGCGGCCGTCCAGCTGTGTCGGTGCTGCGTGTTGAAGATCCCCGCTTCCCCCGGCCGTGGCCTTGGCGTCCCTGTGGGAAGTCAGTGGACCATAACCGTGAGGGCTTGTTTCCGCCGTCAGCCCCATTCCAGTGATCTGTATGCGTGTCCTGGGTTAACGCCCTCCGTCTCGATGACGGTATTGTAATGAGTCTTGAATCGTGAAGCGCGAGTCCCATCTCTCTCAAGATTGTTTTAAGTATTCTGGGTCCCTTGCATTGCCGTATGCATTTTCGGACCAGTTTGTCCGTTTCTGCCCAGAAGCCGGCGCGATTGTAGTGGGGACTGTGTCTGGAGAGCATTGCCGTCTTAGCCCTCGTCCAGTCTTCGCTTTGTAAACATGGGGTGTCTTTCCGTTCATTTAGGGCTTCTTAGTTTCTTTCAAAAATATTGCCACGTTTTTAGAGTGTAAGTTTTGCACTTGTTTTGTTAAATTTATTTGCGAGTATCTACAAATCCTTTTTGATGGTGTAAGTGGAATTATTTTCTTAATTTCATTTTTGATTGTCCGTTGTTAGTGAAATGAAGAACAAAACAATAGTTTTTATTTGTCTGTCGTACACTGACCTTGTGTCCTGCCACTTTGGTGAACTATTTTGTTAGTTTTAATAGTTGTTTGGTGGGTTCCTAGGATTTTCTATATGCACGATCATGTCACCTGCAAATAGAGATCGTCTTGCTCCTTCTTTCCCAAGCTTGATGCCTTTTAATACTTTTTCTTGCCTCATTGCTTTATTGGCTAGAAATTCCAGTACGAGGCTGAGTAAAAGTGCTGAGAGTAGACATCCTTCTGTTGGCCTAATCTTAGAGGAAAAGCTGAAAATAAGTATGTTTTAGCTGTGGGTGTTTCTTAGATACCCTTTGTCAGGAAGTTCCCTTCTATTTCTAGATTGTTGAGTGTTTTTGTGATGAAATGTGCTGGAAATGCTTTCTCCACCATCTATTGAAGTGATGGGTTTTCATCCTACGCAGTTGATACAGTGTATTACAAAGACTTGTTTTCAGATGTCAAGCCAACCTTACATTCCTGGGATGAATCTCATTAGGCCATGGGATAGAATCCTTTTTTTCTGTTGCTGGATTCAGTTTGCTAGTATTTTGTTGAGGATATGTGCATTTATATTCTAACTGTCCCATTGTCCTCCCAAACATTTCAACTGTCAACTACTTCTCAAGAATATGTTCTGCACCACTCCGCACATCAGGGAAATCACATACAGTCTGTAAGTCCCTTTCCCCTCCCCTAGAGGAACCCTCTGGCTGTTCTGATCTCCATTCTAGAAGGATTGCCTTGTGGCCTCTGCTCAGCTGTGACCCTGGCGCCTTCTTCTCTCCTCTTCTGTTTGGATCCATGGCTTGTGCTCTGGTTGCTTACTGAGAAGGGGCGGATGGCGGGTAAACACTTTCACGTTCATCGATGTCTGAAATAATCTTTATTCTTTCCTTACACTGGATTGATGGATTGACTGGGCCTAGAATTCTCCATCTAAAACTGTCTGTCAGAATTTTGAAGACTTGGCTCCAGGTCCTCTGGCCTCCAGGAATGCTGTGCCATTCTCCAGGACGCATCTGTTCCTCTGGTGTTCTGATGTTTCTTCCCCAGCATGGCCTCTGTGCTGTCTGCCCATGCACAGGGCTTGGTGGGCCCTTTAATATGGAGATCTGTGATGTTTAATCTGAGAAGTTGTCCTGGATTGCTTCTCTGATGTTCCTCTAATCCATTTCCTCTGTTTGTCTTTCTGGAACCCCTATAAGGTAGATGTTGGACCTTTAGGGCTGACCTTGTGATTTCCTTATTTTTCTCTTTCCTGATTGCAATTTCTTCATCTTTTTTTGGCCTCATATCTAGAAGATGGCCTTATCCGACCCTTCAGTTGCATTTTTTCATTTAGATAGTCATCGCTCACTTTGAGACCTCTTTCTTCATCTGGGATTGTTCCTTTTACATGGCCCCTTGTTTGATGGACCCAACCTTGTCATAGCTGGGAAGTTCCTGGTGTGGGTTTTAAGGAGGAGTTTCTGCAGGCCGACTGGAAGCTTGGAGACAGAGGACAGGAGGACATCTTGTAAGGGATGAGGGTAAGCTGTCCTCTTTGGTGAGGGCCCCTATGTCAGCATCTGGAATCCTCCACAGGCCACTTCATTAGCATTTGGAACCTTCCACAGGCCACTTTCTGTTTCCAGGATAGAGTCCCCAGGCTGCTATAGAGGGGAACGGAAACCCACCCCTCATACCTCTGAGACCAGAGCCTGTGGGGACCCCATTCTCCAGACCTCAGGGCTGTCCCCAGGCCAGGCTCCAGGCCGTGCTGGGTGGGGATGGAGGGGACCTGGGTTTACTGCTTTGAAGAGACCCTGGCCTTTCCGTTCACACACGTACTCTTTCTCACTCACACACGTGCACACTTACACACATATCCATGCACACACACACACACCATGCACTCTGCCCATCGGGCCCTGCAGAGGGAGCTGGGTTGCCACAAGCCAGGACTCTGCAGATAGGAGGGGACTGGAGGGTGCGCACCGGCCCGACTTGGCATTTTCCCGTGCCCAGGCCTGCGCAGCGGTGCCTACTCGGCTTGGCGTGCGCGATGTTGCTGGCGAGCTCCGTGTGCTCTTGTCCCTCCATGGTTTCCCTGGATTTGTGGCTTAGACCTTGTCCTTCCCTCCTTCCTTCTTACTTCTTTGCTGCTGTTTTATGGGGTCTAGGGAAGGAGAGATTTGGGTGGGGGAGTGGTTTGTCCACAGTGTAACCTGAGCCTACGATGAGGAGGAGATGCCGTGGGCCACGGTGGGCCTGGGACCACCCAGCCCTGGCTGACCCCGAGGCCTCTCTCCTCTGCCTTCCAGAACATGCCCAATGTCCGCGACCATGACGCCTCGGTCTACCTCCGCCTCCAAGGGGACGCCCTGTCTGTGGGCGGCTATGAGACCAACCCCATCTTCTGGGAGGAGGTGAGACACTGAGGGATTGAGGGGTGGTTCGGGGCCACGTATCAGCGTGGAGAAGCCTTCTTCCAGGAAACCCACCCTCCCACTGAGAAGTGGCAGGTCCTCTCACTCCTTTTTCTCTGAACCTGGCACACAGGTAGACCGGAGCTGGGGCAGGGAGAGGGCTGGCCTCCTGACAGTGAGAGAAATGCAAAGTACAGTGCAGAAATGTAAAGTAATGGCTTTGGAAGACAGAAACCTGAAAGCCCCCTGAGGCCCCGCCCCCACGGCAGCAGCATCCCCCCAGACCTGGCTGCTCCCCCCCGCAGCTTCGGGGGCTGCCTGAGGCCCGGCGGCCCCCTCGGCTCCCCCGAGCATGCCCGGGCCACCCTTACTCCTGGCTTCATGCAGAAATGGAATGACTGAATGACAGCTTTGGGTCAGATGCTGTCTTACTTCCCGGGGACAGGGGGAGACTAACATCAAAGTCCCTGTCCCGGGGTGCCTCTGTCTAGGTGGGGAGACCCACAATAAACAAGAAGCCATGGGGATCTGTGTGCTGAATGGAACCGGCAGGTTAGGAAGAAGCCCGGTAAGCGTGGTGCGGAGTGATGCCCTTCACACTGTGGTCAGGCAGGGCAACCCCCGCCCCCCGCCACTGCCCGGGGAGCTGACGGCAGAGCAGAGATCTGCAGAGAGAACCGGTGGGCAAGGAGCTGCCTCAGGTTGGGGTGAAGGCCCTGAGGTCAGGTCGGGCTTGTCCTTCTCGAAGAACTGAAGGAAGGTCCATGTGGCCGTGCATCAGAGGTGGACATGGACAGGGCCTTATAGGGCTTTGTCGGACACAGAGAGCCACGGAGATCCATGGGGGGCTTGAGAGCAAGAGAGGGCCTAGTCTGACTTAGGAGAATGGGTGGAAGGAAGTGGGGAGGCCAGGTGACCAGTGACCAGGGAGAGGCCACGGCAACAGCCCAGTGCAGAAGGGGGGGGCCTGGGCCAACACGGGGAAGGGGAGCAGACAGGCCCTGCTGAGCGGTCAGCGGAGGAGGCCTGAGGGGCACAGCCCAGCCCTGTCCCTCTGCTAACACGGGGCAGGCTGGCCGGGCTCAGCTCCCTGTCACAGGGCCGCACCCCTGCCTGCCCCCCCAGGTGTCCGACAAGTTTGCCTTTGGCCTCTTCGACCTGGACTGGGACGTGTTCAGCCCGCACATTGAAGGTGCCGTCAACCGCGTCCCTGTGCTGGAGAAGACGGGGGTCAAGTCCACGGTCTGCGGCCCTGGTGAGTGGGGAGGCTGGGAGCTGCGGTGGGCATCCCAGGGTCTTTCTGACTGAGAAGTGCGTCTGGCCTATGTCAGGCCTGGACCCAGGCTGACCCTGCCGCGTGCAGGCAGGACACACGCCACCCTCGTCGTGGCTCCAGCAGAATCACACGGGCCCTATTCTGCCCCCCTTCCTCCCTGGCACGCGTGGGGTCTTTTCATCGTCAATCAAGGCAGAAAATGGGTGGGGCCAGCCTCGGCCCACATCAGGGCTGGGGAGAGTCCCTGAAGGATGTGGTGCTGTCCAAAGGGGAAAGTTTGTGTCTGAGACTCAGTTTCCTGTGCCTCAGTGTCCTCTGTGAAATGGGTGACACAGCACTTACTCAGCAGGCGTGGAGCACGGAGGAGAGCCACTTGTTAGGTGCAGGGCACGGCTGGGCCAGCAAACTGCTGTGAGGCCCCTGAGGGGAAGGAGACAGCCAGAGGCCGGGGAGGGAGGGGTCGTCCACAGCTAAGGGGCAGGCCAGGCCAGGAGGGGGCAGGTTCTGATGCCGGGGGCCTGTGGCCTGCAGGGGTCCAGCCCTCTCCCTCCGTGCCCTTGGCATCGGCATGGCCGCCAGCCAGGGCGGCTCTAATCTGTTCAGCTCTCAGGAAGCCCAGCCGCGGTGAGCAGGTTAGAAGCACCGGGCGTGGGCCGTGGGCCGAAGACTCACTGCCTACCCGGCCCCCGCCATGGCTTCCCCGGGCTTGCGAGGGGCTGGCAGTGAGCGGCACAGGCCTGAGACAGTCCCGGGAGTGCGGGTCACCCGGGAGCATCGTGGTTAATTAGCCCGGGCGGTCACTGCTCCCACAAAGGCGAGGTGCCGTGAGGACATCTTGTGTCTGGTCTCCTGCCTGGGAGGGAGGGTTCACGGCGGAAATCAGCCTCTCTCTTGCCAGGGAGCACAAGCACGGTCAGTGGCCTTTGGCTTCCAGAACAGAACTCGGAAGTCCCAGGCCCCCTTGACTCTGGGGAATCTGGGGGCAGGCAGAGCTCCCATTCCGGGTCCCGGAGGTCACCGCCAAGGTGGGGGTCCCCGTCTGTGCAGGCAAACGTCCCGTCCACTGCGTCCTCGCGTTGCACAGGCTTGAGGCATTTGTCAAACATTCAAGAGACTCTCGCCCCCGAAACTCTCTCCTGACTTGCCCCATGAGGCTGTTCTGATCTTCCTGTCCTCCCATGGCTCTGGGCGGGAAGCATCCCTGCTCTGCCCAAGGGTTCACGGGGGTGGCTGCACGGTCCCCCAGGGAAGCTCCCGTCCTGATGCTCCCTGCCTTCTCTGACCCCCCCACCCTCCCTCAGCCACCCCAGCTCTGTCTTTCGGACCTCTGGGGTGTCCCCCCCTCCGGCTGGTTGGAAGTTTCCCCCAGGTCCCACAGACAGGGGTGGCCTCAGATGCCACCCCCCCAGCTCAGGCCTGCTCCCTCCGCAGGGAGCAGAGCTGCACAGAGGTTAGGAACTCGGGCAGGGGGCCGGACAGCCCTAAGCGGCGCTCCGGCATCCAGGGTTCACTAGCAGGGGACTGGGCTAGAGAGACCCCGCCTCCCAGGGTCTCCTCATCTTTCCCCTGGTGACCATGGTACCCACCAGGAAGGGCAATCACCCTTCCTGGTGGGTAGGGTCCCTCACCACCCTCTCCTCCCACTCTGTTTTCTTACCAAACATTTTCTTTTGCTTATTTGTGTATTTCCTGCATCGGTCACTGTCTGGTCAGCTCCCTGAGGGCTGGGACTGGTCTCATTCAGAGCCGAGCCTGGGGCACAGACACGTGGGCTACAAGTATTTGCTAACTCACAGCCCTGGAAGGAAGTGCTGTGCTCCCGGTTTTACAGATGAGGACACTAAGGCTCAGAGAGGGTAAGTGACCGGCCCAAGGTCACACAGCTAGGAAGGAGTAGAGCAGGGGTCGAACCCAGGACTGGCTGCAAAGCTCGGCTTTGCATGATGATATCCGAGGGTCCCTCGCCATCATGCCCTGGCCTCTCTGGGTGATCCGCCAGCAACAGGCAGGAGCAGAAGCCCCCATCCCTCTCCCAAAGAACTTAGGATTGTTCCTTCATTCAGTGAACATTTATCAGGCACCTGCTATGGGGTGGGCTCTGTGCTAGGCCTTGAGACACGGCGGTGAGCGAAGCCCGGCCCCGCCCTCACGTTTCTCCTGGTCCAGTGGGCAAGGATGAGCAGCAGGGACACAGCAGGAAGGTGGCGCAGGGAGGCAGAGCCTCGCCCTGTGTTGGGGGCTTGGGGAAAGGCCCCTCACCAGCAGGAGAATGGCGACCATCGTGAGACAAACCTGGACTCTGCAAGGCGGAGTCCTCTCCCAGCTGGGTGCTTCTGGCCATAAATGCTGAGGAGCCTGGGAACGTGGCAGGAGCAATTAGGGAGGCTCCCTGGAGGAAGCGGCATTGAGCTGAGTCGTGAGGATGGGGAAGGCCTGGATGAAGGAGACACCAGCAGACCCCACTCCGGTCACTGCTTTCTCGGGAGACCCTGCCCCAGAGGCACGCGGCCTGGAAGCAGCGTCAGGCCCCCTTTCTTCCAGAGTCCTTCACGCCGGACCACAAGCCCCTCATGGGGGAGGCACCCGAACTCCGAGGATTCTACCTGGGCTGTGGTTTCAATAGTGCAGGTGAGTGCAAGGGCCGCCACTTCGGGCCCCCGCCCCTGCCCCCCAAGCTCCACCAGGCAGACGGAGGGGGGGGGGATCCTGGCGGGGGGTGGGGCAGAGGAGGCCGGCAGGGAGGGGTGAGGTCCTATTAGCAGGTGCACAGCACCCCAGATGAGATCCAGGGCTAGGGGAGGGGTGATGCCGGCTGTGGGCACTGGGTGAGGGCTCTGGGGCCACGGCAGACCTCTGGCTCCACCCCTGCCAGGAATGATGCTGGGCGGCGGCTGTGGGCGGGAGCTGGCCCACTGGATTGTCCACGGGCGCCCGGAGAAGGACATGTACAGCTATGATATCAGGCAAGTGCACCCCGGGATTCGGTAGAGTAGGGTACATGGCAAGGGCTCTTTAGAAAGGAGCCTTCCTTGAAATCCAAGGGCTTCTTGGAAGAGGTGCCAGCAGGGGCCTGGGGTTGGCAGATCCACGGCCCTTGATAGCTTCCGGGATTTCTTGTGCCAGCGTCCTGCTTGACCCTCCAGATAGCTCCAGGATCAGCAAAGGGGTCACGTCATCCCGCTTTGCAGATGGGGAGACTGAGGCCTGGGGAGCAGGTGGGACCACACACGTGGCCCAGGAAGTGAGGCTGCGCTGGTTATTGTCAGTCCACAGGAGGAGGCTGGGCGGCAGACAGCCCTGAGTGGAGATGCCATCGGGTGATAGGAATAAGTCTGACCCCAGGCCGAGCCATTGCCTCTCTGGGACCCCCGGGTCATGACGCTGTGTGCGGCCAGTGTTGGGAGCCGTGATTGCGTCTGGGTCGGTAGATCGCTCTGAAGCACGTCTGCAAGGAAGCCCAGACAGACCCGAGCCCAGGTGGAGGGAACCTGACATTGGAGCTGTGGGCAGCCTGGTCTGTACCACCCTCCGCCGACGGGCAGCATGGGGGGAGACACTCCCAGCCACGGCCCGGAGTGGGGAGTGGACAGGGCTGGGGTCCGCAGGCAGTGGCTTGGAGGGATGCCCTGTGGGCGTCCAGCCCGCTCCACCGTCACTGGTCCGGGCAGACAGCCTCCCTGGGGGCACCCGGGCGGCCCGTAGGGGCTGGTTCAGCTCATGCCCCCTGCTCGGCTAACCCTGCCCCTTCCTGGCCTGACGAAGACATTACACCCACTGCGGGGTTGGGGAGGGGATATCTGGCCTGCAGGGAGGCAGACAGACAAGATACTGCGATTCCCCGACTGCCACCCCCTCCATGGCTCCTGGCACGGCAGTCCGCGCTGTGGCTGCCTCAGAGCCCGACTGGGGCTGCGCCCACGCTTTCCCAAGAGAGGAATGTTCCAGAAATGATAGCTGTGAGGGGCCTTGGGGATGGGCCGGCCCAAGCCCCTCCTGCTGCAAACAGCAAAAGGAGGGGCTGGTGGGGGCGGCCCCCTGTCTGCAGGTCACGCGGGGCGCGAGCCGGAGCTGGGCCGGGCTCTGACCTCCCCGGCGGGCGAGCGCTTCAGCCCTGGAACGGACCCAGCCACCAGGGCTCACCCGGGGCCTCGGGGGGCAGCTTCCCGGTGCCACGGCGTCCACGGCTGCAGGACGAGGCTGGCCTGCCTCACCCCTCCTGGGCTGAGGGAGGCCCAGCAGGGAGGGGTACACAGTCCTGGAGTCAGCGGGCAGCCTTAGGTCTGGGCTGGCCAAGGCCCCAGCCTGGGCAGAAGGGGGTCCGGGCTTCCCTCCATCGGCCAGCTGCCTTCCCTGGAAGGAGCGTCTCGTGGGCTGGCTTATGGCTTGCAGGCTGGGGCCTGGAGGACACGGGTTAGGAGGCAGAGGGTATGGGGAGGGAACCTTAAGAGCTGGGGCCTGGTGGATAGAGGCGGGGGCAGCGAACTAGTCCAGCCACCCTCGTGGCTCAGGCAGGTGGCTTTCCCATCTGTGAGATGGGAGCAGTGACCCAACTCTCGGCAGAGTGCGTCTGAGTCTCGTAGGCACGGTGCTCCCCCTGGAGCCTGGCCTGGGCAGGGTCTGGAGCGCAGGCTGTGATTTTTAGCACAAGTCCTTGGGGTCCCAGTAAGTGGGGAGGAGGAGGAGTCATTCCTTCTCTGAGTGAGGAGGGTGGCTGGACCCTAACCCTGGCTTTGGCCCTGGCCGCATGCCCCCCACCCGCCTGCTCATGGGACGAATGCTGTGGCCAGGTCTGCGTGGACACAGGGCGTGGTCCATTCCCCTGCCGGTCCCCGGTCGTGCTCCGGCTAAACCTGAACCCGCATCCCCGCCCTGCGCACACGGGCGCAGATGTGAGTGGAGGGGCTGGCGGTGCTGGCCGGCGGGATGCCCGCCGGAGGGGTCACATCTGTCAGTGTCGGGATCACCTAGGCCTGCCCTGGGTCCGGCTTCCTCTAATGTCCCAGAGGCCTGAAGAAGGAAATCCAGCTCTCCCCAGACCCTTCAGCTGCCTGTCCCCATTCTCGTCCAGGACTCACACCCTCAAAGTTGCTGGGAAGGTCAGCAGACCCATCCCAGGAGAACCACGTCCGCTCCTAGTGATGGGGGAAGTCTGACGAGAGTGGCCATCAGTGGAGGCCAGACCTCTAGCCTCCTGCCTCCCCATCTCCTCCCCTCCAAAGGCAGCTGCGGATTTCCAGACCCAGGCCCTGCATACCGATTCTCGTCCAGGAACCCTCCCCAGACCCTTGGCCCAGCTCCGTGGCTCCCACCCCCTCCCCTCCCTCCAGGGGCTGCGGGGTGAACAGCGAGGGTTCCCGCAGACATTCCCGCAGACAAGGCACTCAGCCCTGGTCCTGCACCAGAAGGGAGCTCCAGGCATCCTCGGGATTCCTAGTGATAGCATCCACAGTCCTAGGTTCATGTCTGTAGCTTCACCCCTGCCCCAGGCAGAACGTCGCTCTCTAGAACTATGTGCAGAGTAAGCGTCAGTTAGCCCTGGCAGGCTAGGACGGGGATCACTGGGAGGATGAAACACGGACAAGGACCTAAGGTCTGGGGGATGCGTGAGACGCCAGCAGGTGGATAGTGGGGGGAGGGACAGCCGGGGTGGCAGGTCTGAGCGGGGGTCTGAGAGTGGGTATGTGCGGGGGTGGGGCTGGGGGCCCCGGACACAGGGGCGCCGGCGGCTGTGCAGTTGGCTGGGGCAGCCATGGCTGTCCACGGAGACCAGATGGACCAGCCGCTGGGAGGCTCCGGCTGCTGTGGCCTCAGGAAGGCTGGAGGGAGGCTGGTGTAGGGGGCGGGGGTCACAGGGAGGAGACCCCCGGGCGGGAGAGCAGAGCCCGGACCCCCTGCTGAGCCCACGCCTCGGGGAAGACTCTGGCGGAGGGGTGAGGGTCCGGCTCTGTCCTGGGTCCTGGGCCAGCCCTTCCGTCCCGGGCCCCTGCGGCAGTGACGGGCCCCTCCATCCGCCACAGGCGCTTCCATCCCCAGCTCACGGACCACCGCCGCTGGATACGAGAGCGCAGCCACGAGTCCTACGCCAAGAACTACTCCGTGGTCTTCCCCCACGACGAGCCCCTGGCGGGACGCAACATGAGGACCGACCCCCTGCACGAGGTACCGCCCCCCGACGAACGCGGTGACCCGCAGGACGCCCAGGAGACCGGGGTGACCGGAGGGCGTGTGGCGCCCCAGCTGCTGGGCAGGCGAGGCGATGGGCGGCTCGGTCATTCCCAGGGTCTTCCCGGCAGAATGTGCTCGGAGCCCTCTCTGGCTGCTGGTGGCAGGGCCCTGAGTGGCAGGTGCATTGGCAGGTGTCTGCATCAGCAGGTCCCATGTCAGAGGAGGGCGTGCCATGGACCCGAGCTCCTGCTCAGGGTGGGGGGTGGGGGGGCTGTTTCGGCTGCTTTTCCTCCCTGGCCAGCTTCTACCTGTACGATAAATCCCACCATCGGATGCCCTTCCTGGGGCCTGGCCCTGTGCACTCTCGCAGGCCCCCCCACAAGCCAGACACCTGCTCTGTGCCCCCAGCCTATTCAAGCTCTGCTTCTCTGTGGCCCTGGGCTGGGGAGCTGTGCCGTCGCGTCTCTGGTTCCCGAGCACTGAGCCCAGAGCCTGACTCATACTACTGTTCAGGGGACGTTTGTCGAATGGGTGGATGAAGGGGGAGGCAGGAGGGGCAGGCTCCCGGAGCTGAATAAAGGAACCTACTTCATCTGGGACTCCAGGGCCTGGACCCCAGAGGGACCCAGTGTCCCCTGCACCTCCTGGGGAGAGGCCCAAAGACATCAGTGGTTCCCAGGCTGCCCTGCCCTTTGGCTCAGCTTAGGGGGCCAGCAACGGTCTCAGGCCCCACACAGCCTCCGGCCCTCCCCAGCCTGCCCAGCAAACACAGGCCTTGCTTGGCTGGCCGTGGAAGCAGGGGGGGCTCATAAGGACCACTCAGAAGCGCACAGCTTTGCCCAAAGGTCACGCATAGGAGCCAGCGCACCCCGTGCCCAGCGAGGAGTCTGAATCCCCTCACGCTTCCGCCTTCCCACACGGTCAGCCCTGCCCATGACGCCTCCTGGCCATGCATTGTTTTATTAGAAGAGCTTAGCTCCCCTGTTTCCCTCCTGGGGAGGGGGCGCTCCCCCGACGCACACGCCTCCATCACTCCCTGCAGATGATCTTTTGTGTCCTCAGCTGCTGCCCCCTTGGATGTCCGAAGAGGACATTTCTGGGGTGTCACCGGTTGGCAGTGTGACCTTGGCCCCTTCCCTCCCTGCTTGGGGTCTGGGTGGCCCACAGGAGGCCGCAGAGGCAGCCGGTCCAGAGCCTCAGGACCCCTGCCAGCCCCCGTTTCTGGAGCTGCTTAGCCTGGGGCTCCGGGCCTTTGCCTGTTGGGCGGGGCTGCGGGGGGGACACAGGCCCCTTCCAAACGTGAGTGGCGGTTCTCTTTCTTTCCTCAGCCCAAATTGATTTTCAAAGAAATCTGCCACTCTAGGACTTTATTGTGTCCGTGCAATATTGTGACGTAGAATAAGGAACAGGTACGGTCTTTGTCCAGTTCCACGTCTGGCGGAGAAGGTCCAAACCCTTGGAATTTCTTAAGAGATGAGAGCCGGGAAAGGTGCCTTTTGTTACATTAATAGTGGCTTTGGGCCCAACCTAAGGAAGGAGGCTGCCTGGGAGGAACCCAGCTGGAAGCCGCGTGATTAGGGGACAGGAACTTCCTGTCCCACCCCTGGTCTCGGGGGAGGAAGGGGGGGCGGCAGGTGGACTCAATCACCAGTGGCCACTGCTTCAATCAGTCGCGCTTATGTAATGACGCCTTCCTAAACACCCCAAAGGAGGGGCACAGAGAGCTTCTGGGCTGGGGAGCCCATGGAGATTTGGGCAGAGTGGCGCCTGGAAGGGCCTGGAAGCCCCACACCCTCCCCCACACTTGGCCTGACGTCCCGCTTGTCCCACTCGTGTCTGGCTGTCCCTGAGCTCTAGCCTCCTGCAGTGCACGGGGACCCAGGGGGTGAAACCTCTCTCAGAGCCGTGTGAGCTGCTCTAGCGAGTCCGTGCCACCCGAGCTGGGGGGCCTGACCCACAGCCGGTCGGTCTGGAGCACAGGTGACAGCCCAGAGCAGGGGCCAGCCCTGAGGGACTCTGATACCGTCCCGGGACAGACAGCAATGGAATGGAGCCGGATTCTTGGACACAGTCCTGGTGTCTGAGATCTGCTCGGTGGTGCGGGGGCGGTCCCCGCACGCAGGCACGTGTGAGCTGGGCCGCGGAAACCAATTTAGGCTGTTACATTTTTGTCTCGCGGTGAAGGACACATAAAATTTGCCATTTCAACCGCGTCAAAGCACGCGATTCAGGAGACAAGGACATTCACGATGCTGTGCGACCGTCACCGCCACGGAAAGGGCTGCGTGCCCGTGATGCAGGGCTTCCCCGTTCTGCCCGCCCCTGGCCCCGCCTACAGCAACCACCCCCGGGTTTTTCTGTCCCTACGGTGGGCATTGCATGTGAGGGAAGCCGAGCGACACGTGACCTTCCTTTCCTGGCCCGTGTGCCAGAGGCTCGCCCGCGGTGCGGTGCGTGTCGGACGCCACGCTTTTCAGGGCCGGGTCGCGCTCTGCCCTGTGGGGTCACCGCACTCGGTCACCGACCATCCGCTGCTGGGTGGTTGCCACCTGCTGCTGTGGACAGGGGTGCACAGAGCCCCGTTGTGACCCTGTTGTTGTTTCTCTTGGGGTGGGCGGGGACCTAGGAGGGAGACTGCTGGCCTCTTCCCACTATTGGAACAACACAGCGCAGACGGGGGTTGCTGAGACTGTAGACATCCCTTCTCCCCGTTCTGGAGCCCGGGAGGCCCAGAGCCCAGTGCTGCTGCCCAGCTCCAGATGCGGCCCATCTTCCTAGCTGCCCAGGGCTGCTGTCTTACTGTGTCCACCCTGTCGGGGGGCGGCACTGCCGGGCCCTCCCCTCCTGGGACCAGGGCCCCACCATGTGACCTCACTCCACCCTGAGCCCTCCTCATGAGCCATGTCTCCAAATGCAACCCCACTGCAAATTAGGGCTTCAACATCGGAGTTTGGGGTACAATTCTGTCCCTAGCAGAAGGTCTCTCAATAGGCTGGGACTCTTGGAGTGGGACAGGGGGAGCTGGGGCGGGGCTGTGGGGCAGGCATGGGGTCCTGGGTCCCACCACGAGGACCTCTTTGCCTTCTGCTCCCTGGGGGTCACTGGCTGCCCTGCCGGGGATAGTCTGGCCCGGCCTGAAGGGTGCTTGTTCCCCACCCCTACCCAGGAGCTACTCGCCCGAGGCTGTGTGTTCCAGGAGCGACAGGGCTGGGAGCGGCCGGGATGGTTTACTCCCCAAGGCACAGCTCCGGTGAGTAGGCCCCCTGGGCCGGGTCCCCCTCCACGCCCGTCCCCCACCCCACCTGCGGCTGCCAGCCCAGGTGGGGCCTGTGGGGAGGGTGAGTCGTTTTGTGTGCAGGAAGGCTGAGCCCCTGCAGCTCTGCCCGGAGCCCCTCCCCTGCTGATGCCCCGCGGGGCTGTCACTCAGGCCTTCTGGGGCTCTGAGAAGCCTGGGGCCCTGGGAAAGCTGGTGTGCCACAGTGAGGAGGCTGCGCACAATGCAGCCCCCGCCCGTATGTAGGAGAAATTAGCGCGTCTTCTCATAATTTTGTTCGTATATTTTTGGCAACTGCAACTGGTATTTTATGTTAGTAGGAGGACTTAGCCCCAAATTAGGCATCCCGTGTTAGCTTGTAAGTTGGGATTTCACAGCCTCCTGGCCTCTGGTGCCCTCCCGGGGGCTCCCCCCGCCCCCCCTACCGTGCCTCCCATAGGCCCCGTCAGAAAAGCAGCCACGCCTCCCGCCCGTGGAGCTCAGGGCTGGGGTCTGCTGGAGCAGGCGTGGTGATGCTTCCAGCCCAGCCGGAGGGACAGTATTTGATCCAGATTTGTGCAAATTGAGATCCCTCTCCCGCTGCTCTGTTTCCCAGTCCCCTTCCTGCGCAACCTCCTCCCATCTCCATAGCAACCCAGGGCCCAAGGCCGCTCCCAGGGCATCCTGAGGCAAGTGAGGCAGAAACCAGAGCTCGCTACTGCCCAGAGGTCACTGTTCTCAGGCTTCTCGGTCCTGGCCCCTTCTCCCATCGGCCTGTGGAGACCCTTGCCCTCTGCCCAGGAGAACGGAGCTCCCCTTGAGGTCCGAATCACTGGAGGGACAGGCAAACCATGAGACACCTGAGGACAGAGGAGACAGGCTCTCTAAGATGCTGGGGGACAGGCCTGTCCCCAGGAGACTAAGAGGCCGGGGCCACGAGGACAGGATGGGCCTTGAGCAGAGCCCTCCGCATGCCAGCTGGCCTGTCCCTGGAAGCCCCCGCCCCCCGGGAGAGTAGAGGACATTGGAGCAGGGACAGGGACCCTTGATCTGGAGACGGGCGGGCTCTGCACCTTCTCACCTGGGAGCCATCCTAGGTGTCCAGGGCACGAGGTGACAAGACGTCCCCCAAATCCCAGATGCCCGGCCAGGCTACAACGACCTGGAATGTCCATTCTGGGGCCTCAGGGGCCGGTGGGAGCTGCACCTGCTGGGCAGAGAGATGACTGTGCAGAGGCCCCACCCCAGATGCCAGGGCTTGAGGGGGGCCCCAGGGCGGCCGAGCAGCCCCGCACGGTCAGAATCTTGCACTCGCTCTTGCTGGGGAGAGGAGGCTGGGCGGGGCTGGCCGTGCTGCCAGGTTACAGCTGACCGGCTCGCTCAGAAGCAGCGGCGGGAGGGGCGGGGCTCTTGGCTTGTGGGTATCTCAGAGCTGCTGACAGGTGCGGGACAGGCCACGGCAAGTGGCCGAGGAGGACCCAGCCTCTGGGGCCCACCTGCCCCCAGGTCTATGCCAGGCCTGTCTGGTCCTTGCTTGTGACCTAGGTCAAGCTAGAAGCTCTCTGTCTCCGTTTCCGTCTGTAGAAAGGATGTCGTCCATGGAAGCCTGAGGCCCTTGGAGCGTGGTGTGGTCCTGATTGCCACGGCAATGGTGTTGGACCCTCAACTCTGTCACCCTCAATGGGCTGGTGCCGGGGCCTTATCCCGCTGCCTTAGTCTTGCCCTAAAAGCCCTGACAGTGGCCCTGACCAACCCCTTGCCTCCCCATCAGCCCTGGTCTCTCCCAACCCTGCCCCCACCCAACTTCCTCTCCATCCTTCTGGGCCCCAACCCGCACAGCCCCGGCTCTCTCCCGACACCGGCTCTCAGACCCACCACCAGGGCGGTGAGGGTATCATCCGAGAGAGGGATCGTGGACGGCCGAGCCCTGTCCCCTCCCCCGCCCCCGCACGCACAGCACAGCCCTCCAGAGGGCGGCTCGGTGAGGCTGGACCGGGTCATCCGCTCCGTCTCCGCCCCTGTGGGAGCCGGCTCCCTGCCCGCCAAGCCCAGCATGTGTGTGTGTGCGCACACGTGTGCCTGCACACGTAGGGAAGGACAGAGGGAAGAGAGGAGGAGGAGGACGGTGACGCGTGTGTCGTCCCCCAGGTCCTACAGTACGACTACTACGGGGCCTACGGAAACGAGGCCCACAAAGACTACGCCTACGGCCGCCTGCTTGGGGACGAGTACACATTCGACTTCCCGCCGCACCACGACGTGGTCAGTGCCCAGCCCCCCCCACCCCCATCCCTGGTGGAGCCGGAGGCTCTGGGGGCTCCATCCTATCCATCTCTGTGCTTGGCTGACTCCGTTTTGAGGAGAATTCGGTGATGTTTCCCCCCCACCCTGCTCTGTACCGAGGCTTGGCCTGGCCCGCGGTTAGGCCCGAGAACGGTATTATTGCTACACGTAGCGGGGCTGGGCTGGCTGTGTGGCCCCAGGCCAGGGTCTGCCCCTCTCTGAGCCTCGACCCCCCTGCCCTGGAGCTATTCTGAGGCGAGCTTGCGTGAGACTGTGTGAGTGACTCGCTCCTTCCTCCGGGGCCAGCGTGGTGGGTTCCCTCCCTCTCGCAGAGTAGTAGATCCAGGATGCGCAGATCCCAGACGGGCCCCTCCAGGGGACAAGCAGGGGGTCCGCGGTCTGGGGTCTGCTTACGGTCCCCCCGGCTACAGAAGTGGGCAGCTGAGACTGGTCAGACGGCGAACCCGGCCGCTCATTGCCCCAGCCTGAGTGCCTGACTCCAACTCCGGTGGGTGACAAGGACTTGGGGCCTGACCACCTGCCGTGGTCAGGTGCACCACGCAGAGATGTTTTCATGGGTGGTTTCTGCAGAAAACAACGCAGCTTCCTTGCCCAGCGGCCCAGCCATTTGGTGAAGGGTTCACCCAGTAGAACAGGGCCCAGCTCTTGTCCTGGTGGCTGCCCCCGGGGCAGGAGCACGGCCTCAGCCGCCCACTGATGTGGGCATGGAGCCGAGGGCTCCACTGGCGGGTGCCGGCCCAGGGCGGCCTGGGAGGCAGCCCCAGGGGGAAGGCGGCCAGCCAGCTTCCTGGGTGTGCAGCCTACGAGGTCACCTGGGGCCCGGGCTCAGTGGGGCTCTGCCCCCCGATTAACGCTCTGCTGTCGCCATCTCAAAACTGTGCATACTTTTGGAACTGGGGTCCGCAGTTCCATTTTGCACTGAGCCTCACAAAGCCTGCAGGTGGTCCCGTGGACTCCCCCAAGCTTGTTCTCCTGGTGAGGGCTCGGGGGAGGGGTCTGGGAAGTGGAAGCCGGAGGCATGTGCCTCGGGAAGCTCCAGGAATCCCGGCGCTGCCTCTCGGGGCGCGGGGGGCTCCCGTCTGGCGCTTCAGCACCCGCACCGCCCAGGGCCGGCAGGACGTCTGGCCCTCGGGGACGTGGGAGCCCGGAGGGGATGCCAACTTGGCTGGGTGGCTTCATGCAGCCCCCGCAAATGCGCCTGAGCAGTCCCAAAGCATGAAACACGCACGTGTTCTGGGCGCTGGCACCGCCCCAGCCCGGGGAGACGAGACTCAGCCCGGAGACTGGTCTGCGTTTGCTCTGCGGCCCCAGCAGCATCAGCGAGGCTCCAGCAGTGCCTGACCTGACCGGTGCGGGAGCGCCCCAGAGGGTAGGGGTGTCTGCAGAGGCTGTAGGCGTGGGGGCTCCGGAGTGGCGCCGACCAGGTGCGGGTCCAGCTCTCCCGGGGAAGCCTGACCAGGGCCTTGGCCGGTTTCCCCGGTGTAAATGTCCTCACCACTCAGTCCGATACACCCACGTGGTACCCCCGGACGCGGAGCTGGACCAGACGCACAGCGCTAGACTGAGCTGGCCCCGGGCACGTCTGCGGCCTTCCAGCTGCGGAGCCCCGGCCGACCTCGTCCCCTTCCCGGGCTTTGGAGGGCTTAGTGCGAGGAGGCTTGCGGCAGTTCCCTTGTCCGGGTTGGTGGATGGACTGCGGGGTGGGAGGAGGGTACACGGGTCCCGGACGCACAGTGAGTGCTCGGTCGCGGGCTACTTTGCTGCCCGAGTTTTATCTTCTGCCGCCGGAATCAGGTCGGCCCTGTGCTTGGCAGCTCGGTGACGCGTTCAGGGCAAAGAACCACGGGCTTGGTGACGGAAGACCAAGAAGAAAAACACGAGGATAACAAGGAGGACCTGCCTGGGGCATCTGGAGACCGCCAACAGGGCCATTAGGCTCTTTTCTTTTTTTTTTTAAACGATTTATTTATTTATTTATTTGACAGAGATCGCAAGTAGGCAGAGAGGCAGGCAGAGAGAGAGGAAGGGAACAGGCTCCCTGATGAGCAGAGAGCCCGATGCGGGGCTCGATCCCAGAACCCCGAGATCATGACCTGAGCCGAAGGCAGAGGCCTAACCCTCTAAGCCACCCAGGCGCCCCAAGTCAGGCTCTTTTTTTAAAACAAAACAAAACAGCTTTATCGAGATAGAATTCCCGTACCGTACAACCCGTCCGTTTCAGGCGTATAATCCCGTGCTGTTAGTGGCCTCACGGGACAGCAGCCGTCCCCACAAGCAGGTGTTAGAGCACTTTTGTCTACCTGCAGAACAAACCCGGCCCGCTAGCCGGCACCCCTGCCCCCCACCCTCTCCCCACTGCACACCCAGCCACAGGCAGCCACTAAGCTCCTTCTGTCCCTACAGATTCACCTCGCTGGGACATTTTAGGGCACAGTCTTTGGTGCCTGCCTTCTTTCACTCGGCACGGGATGTTCCAGGTCCATCCACGTTTCGGGTGTATCCGGGCATTCTTGCTCTGTGCTCTGGGACTCTTCCGTCCCACGGACATGCTACAGTATGTGGCACTCGAGCTGTGGGCACATTTCGGCTGCTGTGAACAGAGCCGCTAGGATTGTGCATGGACGGGTGTCCGTGTGCACCTCGGTGTTCATTTCTCGTGGGTACGTGCTAGCAGTGTTGGTGGACGCCCGCAATTGCTGGGTCATGGGGGAACTCGCCGCTTAACATGCTGAGGACCTGCCAACCGTTTTCCAAAGCAGCTACGCTGTTTCACATTCCCACCGTGGTGCGGAGGGTTCTGACCTCTCCACGGCCTCGCCACCACTTACGACTCTCTTTGATCCTTGCCGTCCTGGTGGGTGTGAAGTGGAGAGTCTCTCATCGGGGTTCTGAGTTGCGTTTCCTACCGACGGATGACGCGGAGCATCTCCCCATGTGCCCGTTGGCCATTCCCCCGTCTGCTTTGGAGAGATGTCTGTGCAGACACCGTGCTCATTTTAAACGAGGTCGTTGGTCTTTTTACGGAGTCAGAAGAGTTCTCGTTCTATTCAGGTACACGTCTCTCTCCAGGTTTAGGCCTGGCACGTATCCGCTCCCGCTCTGTGAGTCGTCTTCCCTTCCGTGGTGGTGGTGCTGGCAGCGCACAAAAGGCCTCAGGTCTGCAAAGTCCAACGGATGGGATGCTCCTCTTTCTGCTTGTGCTTCTGCTCCAGAACGGCATTTCCTAACGCCCTTTCCAAGGCCACGAAGACGGACCCGCATATTTTCTCCTAAGAATTTGATGGTTTTAGCTCTGATTCTTAGGTCCGTGACCCACGGTGACTAAGGTTTGTGTATGGCGTGAGGAAGGGGTCCAACTTCCTTTCTTGCGTGCGGCCGTCCAGCTGTGTCGGTGCTGCGTGTTGAAGATCCCCGCTTCCCCCGGCCGTGGCCTTGGCGTCCCTGTGGGAAGTCAGTGGACCATAACCGTGAGGGCTTGTTTCCGCCGTCAGCCCCATTCCAGTGATCTGTATGCGTGTCCTGGGTTAACGCCCTCCGTCTCGATGACGGTATTGTAATGAGTCTTGAATCGTGAAGCGCGAGTCCCATCTCTCTCAAGATTGTTTTAAGTATTCTGGGTCCCTTGCATTGCCGTATGCATTTTCGGACCAGTTTGTCCGTTTCTGCCCAGAAGCCGGCGCGATTGTAGTGGGGACTGTGTCTGGAGAGCATTGCCGTCTTAGCCCTCGTCCAGTCTTCGCTTTGTAAACATGGGGTGTCTTTCCGTTCATTTAGGGCTTCTTAGTTTCTTTCAAAAATATTGCCACGTTTTTAGAGTGTAAGTTTTGCACTTGTTTTGTTAAATTTATTTGCGAGTATCTACAAATCCTTTTTGATGGTGTAAGTGGAATTATTTTCTTAATTTCATTTTTGATTGTCCGTTGTTAGTGAAATGAAGAACAAAACAATAGTTTTTATTTGTCTGTCGTACACTGACCTTGTGTCCTGCCACTTTGGTGAACTATTTTGTTAGTTTTAATAGTTGTTTGGTGGGTTCCTAGGATTTTCTATATGCACGATCATGTCACCTGCAAATAGAGATCGTCTTGCTCCTTCTTTCCCAAGCTCGATGCCTTCTGTTCCTTTTTCTTGCCTCACTGCTGTGCTGACTAGAAACTCCAGTACAATGCTGAGTGGAAGTAGCAGGGCAAACAGCTGTCTTGTTTCCGATCCCAGGAGGGACACTTTCAGTCTTTCCCTATTATAGTATAATGTCGGTTGTAGAATTTTTGTGCATGCTTTTAATCAGGCTGAGGAAGTTCCTTCCTATTCCTGGGTTATTGACTATTTTTATGATAAAAGGTGTTGGATTCTATCAAATACTTTTTTTGAGCATTTATAGGGATGATCATATAGTTTGTGTTTTGTGATCCCTTCCCCCCGTTCATCTGGGGATGACCAACCGACCTCCCGTTCCCAGGAGAAATCCCTCTTGAATGTGGTGTGTGTTCCCTTTTACATGTTGTTGGAATCGGTTCAGAAGTATTTGTTTGAGGGCGTATTCATGAGGGATATTGGCCTCGTTTTCTTAGGGACGTCTTTGGCCAGCTTTGGCATTAGGGTAATGCTAGCCTCGTGGAACAAGTTAAGATGTATTTTCTACTCTTGTATTTTTTTTAATTTTGCAAAGACTTGGTGTTAATTCTTCTTTGAATGTTTGATAGAATTCACCAAGGAAGCCATCTGGGCCAGGGATTTTCTTTATAGGGAGTTTAAGTTACTAACCCAATCTCTTTTTGTTATGGATTTGTTCAGATTTTCCATTTCTTCTTCAGCTTTCATTACTTGTGTCTTTCTAGGAATTTGTCTCACATGTTTCAGACAGGTCCGTGTGGTATTCCCTTATAATCTTTTTATTGCTGTAGGGTGGGTAGTGATGTCCCCTCTTTCATTCCTGATTTAGTACTTTGAGTCCTTGCTCTTGTTTTCTTTGTGAGTCTAACTGAAGGTCTGCCAATGTTGTTGATCCTTCCAAAGAACCAACTTTACTTTTGCTGATTTTCTCAACTTTCCTATTCCCTTTTTTCACTTAATTCCATTCTAGTCTTTATTGTCTTCCCTTCAGCTTGCTTCTTTCCTTTCCGTCCATCTTTCCTTCACTCTTCTTTTTCCAGTGTCTCCGAGAGGGAAGCGGAGGCATCCATTTGAGGATTGCTTTTCCATGGAGGCGTTTGCAGGTGTGAGGTCTCTGTGAGCACGGCCCTGACTTTGTTCCCTCCAGTTCTATGTACTGCATTTCCACTGGCATTCTTCCCAATGTATTTTCCAACTCCCCGGGAATGTGTGCTTTGATCCTTTGGTTATTCAGGAGTGTGTGGGTTAAAGTCACTTATATGTGATCTCTCCAATTTTCCTTCTACTATTGACTCCTAATGAAATTCCGTTGTGTTCCAAGAACATGCTGTGTGTGATCTTAATCCTTTTGAACGTACTGCCTTTTTGATGGCGTATGAGCCACCCTGGAGAGTGTTCCCTGTGCTTGAGAAGAATGGTCATGGTGTGCTCCAGCTGGTAGGGGCAGGGGGTGCCCTAAGAGCAGGTGCGCAGCAGAGAGCCCTACAAAGAGCCCATGCTCCTCAGAGGAGGCACATCTCAGAGCTCTCACAGCATCCCTCCTCCGTGGAACTTTACAGATCAAGAAGGAGTGTCTGGCCTGCAGAGGGGCTGCTGCTGTGTTCAACATGTCCTACTTTGGGAAGTTCTACCTGGTGGGCTTGGATGCGAGGAAGGCTGCCGACTGGCTGTTCTCTGCTGATGTCAACCGACCCCCAGGTATGACCTCCAAAGGACCATGCTCCTTTCCCACTCCAGTGCCAGGAAGAACTCCAAGGACAGAGCTCTGGGCCCCTATGTTGGCCGGCTGAACCTGTCCCCTCTAGGCTCCTCTAGCTCATGGCTCTGCCCCTGAGGCTGGCCCCATGCCCCTGCATCTGGACCCCTCTGCCCTCATTGCCAAGTCCCAGCCCTTAGGCCCCCAGCACCTCCTTCCATCCCTCCTCCTGCCCTTCCTCCCCCTCCTCCCTCCCTCCTTCGCCTTTACTTTGTTCTAGAAAGGATACAAGGCAGCAGGCCTTCAGGAAATGTCTCCTAAGACTGTCACCCCCATAGGAATGCTCTCCCCAGGCAGGGTTTCCAGAATGAAATGAACATACAGGATGCTCAGAAAAATTTGAGTGTCAAGTAAGGAAGGAACCATGTTTTCCCATAGGTGTAATACTTGGGATCTTCATCCCCTTTCGTATGACCTATGCTCCACCCACGTGTCCACCCACCTGAAAACTCAACCCATCCCCTCTGTATTAGTGTCCTGGGGCTGCTATAACAAAACACCCAAACTGGTGGCTGTAAATAAGCAAACCGTGTTGTCTTACAATCCGGAGGCTAGAAGGTCACGATCAAGGTGGCAGCAAGGCTGTGCTTGCTCTGAGACCATGGGTAGGACCGTCAGCAGCCTCTCCAGCTCCTGGTGGGGCCGATGGTCCTTGGGGTTCCTTGGCTGTGGGTGCGTCCCTGTGGTCTCCGCCTCGATGTCACACAGGCATCTCTCTGTGTCTTCTTCTTCCTATAAGGACACCATCATACTGGATCAGGGCCCACCTTAAAGACCATCTTAATGCGATTACATCTGCAAAGCCCTGTTTCCAAATAAGGTCACATTCACGGGTCCTCGGGGTTGGGACGTCAACATATCATTTTGGAGGGACACAATTCAGCCCATTCACCATTTCCCCAGCCAACCAACCCACCTACCCACGTACACACGCACCCCCTCCTCACCTCCTCCGAAAGCTCCTGCTGATCCATGCACTGCTGTCCGCCCCCCAAGCCCCGCCCAGCACCCCTCCATCCACTTTCCCCCTCACCCCTCCTCATTCATCCATCTGTCTAGTCATTTATTCAAAACACGGTGGGAGCCTCAGCGCAGCCAGCATGGGCGCCCCAGAGTGAGTGAGATGGCATCCCTGCTCCTGAGAACCTTCCAGCATTGTTGGTGGGTGGGCTGGGGGGAGTCCAGGTCCCGGCTCAAGGCATTTCAAGAAGAAAGCACCTCCACTCAGGACCCTTCCTCCTCAGGGGATGGCAGCACTGGGGGACCTGCCCTTCCCTCTCTGGGTGACTGGGTCATGGTGGCGTCACTGCACGGAGGGGCCTTTTGAGGGCCTCCTGTCACGCGGTTACGTAGACTCGGGTGTGCCGAGAGGCTGCCTGGCTGAGCGGCTCGCACACCCTGGGCCTTCCTCCTGCCCCCAGGCTCCACGGTGTACACCTGCATGCTGAACCACAGGGGCGGCACCGAGAGTGACCTAACCGTCAGCCGCCTGGCCCCCAGCTCCCAGGCCTCCGCCCTGACCCCTGCCTTTGAAGGTGAGCGGTGTCCCGCCGGCGGAGCCATGTTGGGGTTCGTGGCTGCTGCTGGTGGGCGGACGGGGAGGGCTGCAATTCCCTGTTGTGCTCGCAGCGGATGGTGCTTGGGGGACGGGAGGTCTCGGTTCAGGCTGAACGTTGGCTTTGTTCCAGCAGCAACCCTGAGCTCTAGTGCTCCGTGGTTCTGTCTTTGAACCTGTCCAGACCGCCGTGTTTCAGAGCAGCCACGCCGTGGGGGTGCTCAGCGCGTCTGCCCAGAATGGAGTGAGCCGGGGGGAAGGCTCACCTGGAGATGTTAGCACCTTTCTGTCTCTAGCCTCTGTGCGGGGTCGACTTTCATCTGTGCTGAATCCCAACTCAGGCTGGGGCAGGTCCTTGGAAGATAGGCAGTTCGGTACTCAAGTTGTTACTGGGTGGCCCTCTGCAGTCCCTTCACATTTGCTTGCATGCTCCCAGGGACAGTTAGCTCAGTACCTGTCTTCCCTGTCTGCAGCCCTGACTGTGGCCCTGAGCCAGATCTGCTTCCTCTCACTTCCGCTTCCCCTGCCCTTACCCCCTGGTTTCCGCTGGAGCAGTTTCATCTCTAGTCCTGTGATAGTCTCTGCTAGGGAACAAGAGAGATGGCTGAGGTTCGCAGAGAGTGGGGAGCCCCTCTTTCTCCAGGCGGGAGCCCCGTTGCCACCTCTGTGAGATTGGATTTGCAGCGGAGAAAGGCATCAACTGTGCAGTTTCCGTGTGGCTGACTGTGCCGTCCAGGGCAAGGGTCGGTAGGCTAGAAGTGCTCGGCCCGTTCAGAGAAGCCGGCAGCCCCCCGGCTCCGGGCCTGGCTCTGTGTGGCCGACAAAGGTAGGTCATTCTCCGTGGGACTCAGGTCCCCAGGGTGTGCGAGCAAGCTCCGGCCTGGGCACTGGGAGAGGGAGGTGGAGTGAAGAGCAGGCGAGCTTGAGTCGGGCAGGCGCGTGAGTTCAGTACTAGCTCCTGAGCGCTCACCGTGAGCCAGGCACCAAGAGCATAGCCACAAACCCAACCGAGAATGTTCTGGCCTGCATGGAGTTTGTGTTTCTGGTGGGGAGCAGGGGTGGTGGGACAAGTTTGCTTTGCTGGCCATGGAGTCCTTCGGGTGGATGGGGCTGCTGAGGGCAGGTGGGACTCCTGGGCCTCTGGGGTGGCTGCTGGAAACAGCATGTCCCCGGGTAGCACTGGCCAGCTGGAGGCTGGGAGCCTGGGTGAGGGGTCTTATGGCGGGGGCAGGTAGGGCATGGGGGGCCCTCCCTCCTGCTAGTGCTGGTGCAGAAATTAGGAATGCATTGGGCCCCGTGAGAGCGTGTGTGCTTTGTGGATGAGCTCATCCCCTTCCTTCCCCCCGTGCTCACACAGGCTTTACCCCCGGGCAGAGGCAGCGGATGAGGGAGGCTGGCTGGGGCCTCCAGGAGCTCATGGTATGGACAGACCACCATACGGGCAGATGGGCCAGGGGACCATTAGAACACTGGGATGGCAAAGAGCAGGAGTATGGAGGCTATGGGAAGGAGCGGAGCCAGGATGAGGAAGGCTTCCTGGAGGAGGTGAGGTCTGCCCTTACTCTGTGTCCCTCTGCTCCAAGCCTCAGTTTCACCATCTGGGGCGCGGGGACCTCACTAGTTCCCTCAACGGGGAGCTGTGGTGAAAGCATGTTGTAAACTGAGCCACCGCCCAAGGGTGCACCCACGATGTGCCTTTTGGGGTGATTCTGGGGGATTCCTGGCCCGAGAGTTTGAGGAGCTCTTGCCTTGCCAGGGCTGGGGGACGGCAGGCTCTGGAGCAGGGGGAGGGAGAAGGCGCTGATGCTTCTGCACTCCAGCGCCTCCAAGTTCTCCAGGAAGGGAGGGCGGGAGGGTCTGCGCTCAGCCTGCCTGTGGAAGTGTGCGTGGCAAGGGAGGCACGAGGACACCTGCGTCATGGGCTCTGCATCGTGCTGATGGGCCCGGGGACACGGCCAAACACGCGCAAACTGGTGGCGTGCAGACTTTGTTTTATTTTCAGCCTTAAAAACTGTACCGTTCCTGCCATGAATATGCATGTTTTGGACGGGGGAGGGGGGTGATTATAGCTGTTACATCAGATCACCGTTAAGTCAAGGGGATGTGGTGCTTTGCGTTCGACCAAGGTTGTGTACAAAGCAGCTGCCAACCCCAAGCGGGAGCTCGCCTGCGCTTCCCTATCACAGACGGAAGACGTGCTCGCAGGAGGCGTAACGCCTGAGCTTCCCTATCACAGACGGAAGACGTGCTCGCAGGAGGCGTTGTAACAATACCGCAAAATAGAAAATAAAGTCTGGAGCCCCCGGCTCCCCGGCTGGGGCCCGAGCCCCCGGACTCTGTGCTGGCTGACTGCCCTCTCGGCCATGCCCACTCGAGGGTAGGGCCTGAGCTGTGCTGACTGTGGCCTCAGGACCCAGTGCTTCAGGTCTTTGGTGAGGGACAGTGCCCAGAAAATGCCAGGCCCACCTACGACCACCTCTCTGGCACCGGCGGCCCCAGTAACTCGCATCCTTCCGGGAGGGGCCTCGCGCGGCTTCAGAGAGTCACAGGGTGTGTCAGGGCTGGGGCAGAGGACATTGCCGGAATTCCAATGTCCTTTAAGAGTCCCCAGCCCAGGGACGGGTTGGGGAGGGCCCTTAGGGGCTGATTTGTCTTTTTGGCTTCTGTCTCCCTCTGTGCTCATCAGTTTTAAGAGAAAAGAGGAACCACGATCAACCTAGCCAGTAGATTTTTTTATCCTTGGATGCTCTCAACAGTCCTGTGGGGGCCTGTGCAGCTCTGCCCATCTTACAGATGAGAAAACAGGCTCAGACAAGTAAGAATTGGAGCCAGTGAGTCACAAAACTGCCCCTGGGCCAGGCTTGTCTGGTGCCAAGACCTGTGTGTTTCCCAAGACAGGGTCCTCCTGGGGGTGGGGTAGTGTCCCTGCGAAGTGTCCCCAGAGGGGTAGGTGGCAGGGATTTGAGGAGTAGCCCTTTCTGCCCAGCCCCATGGTCCAAAGGACGCAAAGGTGCGTGCATCCTTTGGGTGTTGTCCTGGCTGGAGGGAGATTGTGGGTTGGGGACAGACGCTGGTCCCCGGGCAGGCCACTGTGGGGAGGGGGCAGCGGTGCAGGGTTGGGGTGGGGTACATGGGCCTCCTGGAGTGGGGGGATGTTGGAACAAAGTCCAAGAAGATGAGTGGCTGAGGTCCTGTGAGGCCCTAGTGAGCGGGGGGCCTGGATGAGGACGGGTCCTAGCCCAAGAGTAGAACCAAGTGTATCAGAACTAAGGGGTCACGGGGCAGGCTCTGACGGGCTTTAGGACCGTCCTAAGGGGTATGGGAGTGAGGGTGGGGGTGTAGCATCGGAGGCTGGGGCCAGGAGGGGACAGATGCAGTTCTCCAGGCCACAGGTACTGCAGGCTGGGCAGAGCCACAGCCATGGGCGCAGAGAGAAGAGGCTCGGAGGCGGCTTTGGGACGTGGGGAGGAAGGAGACAGCAGGGCTGTGGGTGACCCAGGGCCTGGCCATGTGCCAAGAAGTACCGTAGCTCTGGTATTCAGGGAGGGCTTCCTGGAGGTGAAGGCCTCTGAGTTGGATCTGGAGGGCAGCGGGTTAGGGGAGCAGAAGAGCACATGGTACATGGAGTTCCAAGGTCAGCAGTGTCCCAGGGCCCACCTGGATGGGGCGGAAGGAGGGCAGTGGGGACCGCAGCCCCTGTTTCTGCTCCTACCCCTTCGGGGTTGGAGAGGGAGGGTCCCAGATCCAAGCTTCCGTTGGTGGCCCCCGGTGCAGCCCCAGAAGTCTCGCATGAGAGCACCGCCACCAGCAGGTGCTCCTAGAGAGGGCGAGAGGCCCCGCGCCCCTTCATCTCCAGCCTGTGGCCACCAGCGGCACCCTCCTTTGCTAGGGCTAGTGAGGCGTGCCTACTTTTTAATTACGGTGGGGGGCTGCTTCACAGCTGTGGGGGAGCCCCTGGGAAGGGCCAAAGGAGAGCACTTGGGAGGATTCTCTGGCCTCACAGGGCCCTTGGCCATCTCCATGGTGTCCAAGTTACGCCCGGGTCCGGGGCTGGCGCTGGGCCTGCGAGGGCCGATGCCCAGAGCCAAGAGTGTCCAGAGCTGAGAGAAGCAGATGCCACACAGGACCCTGAGAAGAGGATGCCTCCCAGGGCGGACCCAGCCTGGCTGCCGGCTCTGGGCCTCTCCCTGAGGCCCCTCCCACGGTGGCCGTGTGCACCTGGCCCGCAAGGCCAGCTCCAGGCCCGTTCCCACTGTGCAGATGTGGAAGTGGCCGGGAGCTCCGGGGTTGCCCGGACACCACTGCTCCGAGGCCGGGGGCCCTGTCGGAATTAATGAGGAAGGAAGGAAAGAGGCCAACGCCAGGGGAGCTACTGAGAAAGCGGAGACAAAGGAGACCCCACCACCCCCAGGCCCACCTCCCCTGGCTCCTCCTGGAGATGTCGCGGGACCAGCGGGAGCGCACTCACCCCAGGAGCCGCAGCCCTGCGGATGAGAGTATACAGGCTCAGAGAGGCTGTGTGACGGGCCCAAGGCCACACAGCTATCCCAGGTCCCAGATCCCCAGGGCAGTGGGTCTCCCAGGATGCTGGGCCAAGGCGGGCTGCTCTCCATTCACCCTCTGCCTGGTGGCAGTGTGGCCCAGGCTGTGGACTCAGAACTGGACAGAGTCTGATTTTCTATCATGGGACCTCCACGAACCTCAGTCTCGTTTTCTGAAACTCTGGTGTGGTGGTGAGCGTCAGCCTCCTCGGGGGAATCAAGGAGACGTATTTTTTAACATATTTTATTTATTTATTTGAGAGAGAGTAAGAGAGAGAAAGAACACGAGCAGGGGCAGAACGAAAGGGGGAAGCAGACTCCCCTGCTGAGCGGGGAGCCTGACGTGGGGCTCCATCCCACGGTCCTGGGATCATGACCTGAGCCGGAGGCAGAAGCTTAATGGACTGAGCCCCCCAGGCCTCCCGGGAATCAAGGGGATATTGCCTATAAAGCCCAGCCCGGTGCCTGGCCCCAGCAAGTCCTGCCAAGGCCAAGGGGGGACCTGGAGACCAGGGGCCAGGGGAGTTTGCAGAGAAATGAGAGCCAGAGAGGTAAAGGGACTCCCCCATGCTGCCCAGCACAGATGGACAGACAGACGGAGCAGCCTCCCTGTGGCGGGCTGGCATTAGGGGACCGTCCCCTTTCCTGGATCGGAGCCCTTTGAGAAGTGGGTGAAAGCCGTGGACTGTCCCAGGAGAGGGCTACCTTGGCATGTGCAGCCCTTGGAGCTCCTACACCCTGGCCCCCTGCCCCCATCCCCACCCCCCTCCCCCCGCTGAGAAGCCAGGGCCCCCAGAGAGGGTTCCTGAGCTCTGCCTTGTGCTGTTCACTGTTTAGAGAAGAGTAAATATGTCCTCAGGCCAGAGGCCTCGCTGCCCCGCCCCGTCCTGCCATCCTGTCCTGAGCCCGGTGCTTCTCTTCCAGGGGACGGCTACTACCTGGCAGTGGGCGGGGCCGTGGCCCAGCACAACTGGGCTCACATCCGCACGGTGCTGCAGGACCAGAAATTCCGGTGCCAGCTCATCGACGGCTCCGAGGACCTGGGCCTGATCAGCATCCAGGGCCCAGCCAGGTGAGGAGCAGCGGCGCCCAGCCCCTGGGACCCAGCCCCTGGTCCCTCCAACTGCGTCATGCGGGTAGAACCACTGCAGGTCCAAAACGGGATGTTCTGGTTCGCCAGACACTCTGGTGAGCCCAGAGATGCCACGCCGGCTAAATCTTCAAGCGCTGGAACTCGGAGAAACCCTTAATGTGAGCGTCAGGCTCAACCATATGGCGACTTGGCATCTGGGGGTTCCGGGGTCACAGAAGGGCCCGTGTGGGTGTTGGGGGGGTGTCTTTGGGTCTTTGATGGAGTCTGGGAGTTACTGATGCCGTCTCGAAGTGGGCACAACCAGCCCAGGGTTCCACCTGCTGCGGGGGCTGAGAATAGTATGGCACAGAGGCCACTGCCCCTGGGCCCAGACGCCTCCGCAATCACCTCCGGTGATTAGGACTGCCGATGGGTGACCCAGTCATTCCTTCGTTCTGTGTTTGCCGAGCGGCCTGCCCACCCACGAGGCCTCAGAGCCTGTGAGGTCCTCAGCTGCGGGCTGTGCGTGGACCCACAGAGGGGACCCAGGCAAAGGGGCACCCGAGCAGCTGTGCCCTCCGGGAGGATCCCCCCAGCTGGGCTTCCGGGAAGGGACTCGGGGGCAGGGGACCCGTGGGAAAGAACCATCGTGTTAGCCACCACCAAGTGCGCCTGTGATTCACCAAGCCCTGCACTGACCCCTCCTGAAACCACCGATAACAGCCCTGGGAGGCGGTTCTAATTGTTCTCGTCCTTTTGGGGGAAGAAAGAGGCACAGAGAGGTAGAGCTCTTTGCCCAGGGTGGCGCAGCTAGTAAGTTTCAGGGCAGCCGGGCATGGGCTCCCCCCAGGCCGTCAGAAAGCTGCGGACCCTGAGCACTGGCCCTTCCTGAGGAGTCACAGACCCTCTGCACCTGGCTCAGGTGTTCGATCACTGACCCCACGGCCCAGGTGCACGTCGGTGCGGGAGAGACGCCTTGTGAGCGGTGAACCCCGCCGGACAGAAAGGTGCAGGGGAGGCCCACGTCAAAGGAAGGATGTATTCCCAAAAAGTGGTGGGAACAGCTGGCCCCTGAGAGGAAGAGTAGGTCGGGGACTGTACGCTCAGACCCTGCCACGGTGTCCATTTTCCTGGGTGCCTTAGGGCTGGCCAAGCCAGCACCTCCCTGGCTGGGTCCTGGACGGGCCAACCTCCCCTCCCAGGCTGTGTTGTAGCTGTTTTTGTGTGGGCCTTGCTCAGGGGCGCCCGGCAGACAGGCAGGACCTTCTTGCTGAACAAATGTATAGAGTCTGAGCCGGTCGTGTACTTTAAAGGTGATTGGCTTCTGTTCGGTGTTTGGCCAGTATCTGCCAAGGGAACGTTGGGGCAAAGCCCTGGAGGGAATGAGGGATCAGCCTTTGGAGCTCTCTGGAGGGGCGGGGTTCCAGGCAGAGGAAACAGCAGATGCAAAGGCCCTGTGGCAGGGGTGTGCCCATGCGTGTAGGGAAAAGCAGTGGGGCCGACTGGAGCAGTGTGGTTGGAGGTGCGCTCGGAGAGCAGAGGAGGTGAGAGCCTGTAGGTCCAGCAGCTTTCTCTCTGAGTGGGGTGACTGAGCAGAGCAGAGACATGGTGGGACTGGGCTCCAATAGGGTCTCATTGCCGGGCTGGGGAGGAGGCCAGCAGCTGCGTGAGGAGTTGCAAGGGCCGGAGAAGCCGGAACTTCAAGGAGGGAGCGACGAGCTGTGTCTGGAGGACCCGTGGGTCTACGTGGGATGAGGCCCAGAAACTGACCGCTGGGTTTGGCAGTGCGGTGCTTCCAGAGGGCTCAAGGGGGGTTGCGGGATGGCTGGGTGGGAGCGTGTGGAGCCAGGAAGGGAGGAGAGGAACCTGGAAGTCCGGGGGGTGCTTTTCATCTCTCCCTGGGCCAGCCGGCTCTCATCTGTGGGCGGAACAGGGCCGGGGGTTCTGGCCCGTCCCCGGGGAAACCTCCACACCCTTGCCGCTGAGCCGTCAGCCCACAGTGGGCTGTTTTTAGTGTGGGGGAGGCGGGTAGGCAGGGGAGGGAGGCTGTGGGCCGCCAGATCAAGGCAGGGCCGCGGGGGGACGGGGCAGCCTCCTCTGCCTCATGAGAAGCAGCTCCAGGCGGAAGCTGGTGACAGCCTCGTCATTCCCCTGGGAGTTCCTTCGCTCCCTGCTCTGAGCGTGCTCTCCTTCTCCAAGAGCGCCTCGTTCCCGCACGAGTGTCTGCCTTGCCGGCTCCACCAGTGGGGCTAGACCTTTGGAGTTGTCAGCCCCTGGACCACGGGCCGTGCTGAGTGACCTGCTGTCTGGAAGAACTCTCTGGAACGTTCCATAATTGGGTGGTCCAGTACCATAGCCACTAAGCCATTGGTGGCCCCTCAGCCCTTGACATGTGTGTGGCCAGACTGAATATTTAATTTTAATTCAGTTAAACTCAAGTGACCACATGTGGCTGGTGGAGACCGTGCAGAAGCAAATGGTCACTGTCCCAGTGGCTCACTGATGCTCCCGAGGGCCCTGGGAGGAGGCAGCACAGTCCCCGTGGAGGACAGGCTGAAGGTGAGGGCGAGTGAGGGGGGTCGGGACTCGAACCGGCGTCTCTGGCCATCGCTGTCTGCCTGCTGGAGGGACAGCCTGCTGGGCCCCAGCCTGCCTTCCGCAGACCTGTGTGCCCGCCCCATCCGTAGATCGGTGCACAGAGCTGCCCCCAGTGCTGCCGCTGAGCCCCTTCAAGCCCTCAGCCCGGGCGGCAGCTCCAGCCTCCTGCCCCTGCAGGGACACAGGCTGGGAAGACACCGGCCATCCCTGGGGCTGCAGAGAGGACGTGCTCCTGGAAGACTGGGGACGGGCTCTCCGGGGGTGGCACCACGTGGGTGCCGGGGGCGTGTGTTACATAAGGCACAGGCAGCCTGTAGCGCGCTGGGCAACTCGGGCCGGCGTGGGTGGGCAGCTCCAGCACCGTGGGGGTGGCATTGGGGTGGGGAGCCCTCCGAGCGGCGCTACCCTGCAGCCCCAGCGCTCGCCGCTACCCCCCTGCGGGGCTGTCTCCTGCCAATGGGGAGCCCGCCCCAGGGCGCAGAACTGGGCTGTTGTCGATCAGTTCTATTTACCGTGCGCCGTCTGCGCCGGGCACGTTGGGAGAGGAGCCCTGTTGTCACAGAGCGCCTGGTTTCAGGGAGGAGGGGGCAGGTACAACCCATGTGGGAGGTGCCCTGTTGGGAAATGTGTCCGAGCTTCACAGACCTAGACCCAGGGAGTCAGGGAGGGCTTCCTAGAGGAGGTGACAGCTGAGCCAAGACCTGAAGGATGACAAAGGCTTGAACAGAGGCAGGGGACCCGGATGGTGCGCCAAGGAGTAAACGAAGGCCCGGAGGGAGGCCAGGGGGCAAGGTGCCCAGGAAGTGAGGGTTTCCCTGGGTACTGAGGCCTCCGGGCCCAGCGAGGTCTCAGGTGACCTGTGAGAGCGGGGCTCTGTGGTGGCAGGTGGGGGAGGTGAGGAGGGCAACCTCCGCCCTCAGGGAGCTCACAAACCAGCCTCCTGCCCATCAGACCTGTGGCCATTAGACGGCTGGGTTGCGGCCCCAGGAGCACATGTCAAGCTGCTTTCCACGCAGGCCGGGCTCACCTCCCCCATCATCGTTCCTGGCTTTTTTAACGGACTGTATTTTTGGCTCGTGTTCATCTTGGTGTGCTTTTACGAAGACCCTGTCGTTCGTCTGCCTCACGAGGACAGGGACTCGACCTGGTCACCGTGGTATCCCCAGCTTCTTCCCGGCCCAGGGCCCATGCGCAGGAATGCTCAGCAAGTGTTTGTTGACTGACTAATCAACCAACTTTGTTCTTGCTCACAGCCGGGCCATTCTGCAGGAGGTGCTTGACGCGGACCTGAGCGACGAGGCTTTTCCGTTTTCCACCCACAAGCTGGTGAAAGCCGCCAGGCACCTGGTAGGTACCACTTGGCTGTTTTCTCCTGGGCCGTGGGTGGCAGCCGAGGGCCTGGGGCTTGGACGTGGGAGCCGGTCTAAGCCTCTGCTCTCCACTGTGAGATGGGGACTAGACATTCCTGCCCACAAGCTGTTCAGAGCTCAGAGGGGTGATGGATCCAAGTCAGACTCCCTGCCCCCCCACCCCCCGGGGCCTGGCACCTGCTGGTGGGCTCACTCCCAGGCTCCTGCCAGGAAACGCAGCCTCTGCCTTGCCACCTACATGGCTGCCCATGGCCTCCCCCTCCTCGGAGGCACAGGGCATGGCCTCTCGGGTCAGGGTGGTGTGTCCTCCCTCTGTCACGTCAGAAACGACAGGGCTGGGGACAACAGAGCTCTGCACCCTGAGGAGATGCCTGTCCTTCCCTAGTGTCCTCCCACCCCTGCCCGCCCAACACTGTGGGTGTGGGGAGAGGGGGGCAGCTCCCCGGGCAGGGGGTGCACAACCCCTGCCCCAGCCCCAGAAAGCCCAGGTCCTGGGGCCCAAGGCTCTGGAATGGTGGGCGATGTCAGGCTCCCTTGGACCGGGCTCTGGCTGGAAACTTCCTCGGAGACCAGGGGCCAGCCTGGGGCCAGCTCGAGGTCAGCCCGTCCCTTCCCTCCACATCCTTGTTGGAAGTTAAGTGGCCTGGTGTCCGATCTGACTCCCCACGGCACACGCATGCCCGCATCGTCTTTCCAACGACAGGAACTTTCCATGACCGGGTTTCTCAGCTTCACCCCTGTGGGCCTCTGGGAAGATCTTCTATGTTGGAGGCCATCCCGGGCGCTGTACGGTATCCGGCCCATGCCTGGCCTCCCCCCATTCAATGCCAGGAGCACCCCTGGCTGTGACAACCAAAAATGTATCCAGACATTAGCGAGTGTCCCCAGGGGGCAGGCTCACTGGAGGGGAGGGGCTGGTCTGGGATCGCCCCGCGTGGCAGTCAGGCTGGCGGCGCTCGTGGCCAGGGCTCTGACCGAGGCCCTGCAGCGGCTCGTGATGCCAGAAACCGAGCCCAGAGAGGGCGGTGGACTGCCCGAGGCCCTCAGCTAGCCAGATAGGAAAGCACGCCGCTACATGTCAGTAAAACGGACGTGCCCGCGGGGGGTGGGTGGGCGGACAGCCGGGCTGGGGGCTCCTTTCCTCGTCCACTTCTCTGAGTTCGTCAGGGGTGGGTGGGGACAGTACCAAGGAATGTTGGTGAGGAGTGGGATCCTGGCCCGCAGAGGGGCTGGGGTTCCAGGACCAGCTTGGGTCCTATGAGCCAAATAAGCAGCGTGCACTGATGTTGGCGAGGGGGCTGAGGTGGGCGAGGGGGGCTGCTGAGAGGGTGGGACCAAGGCCGCCCTGCAGAGCCAGGGAGCACTGACCAGGCTCTGTTCCTGCCTTCTGTCTCAGGAGTGAGCTCAGGGACAGGAAGCTGGGGTGGAGGGGGGGGGGGGTCCCGCTTTTTTCCCGGCCCCTTGGTGCAGAGCTGCCTGCCAGGACCAGAGGGGGTGGGTGTTTCGAGAAAGCAGCCCAGCATGACCCCAGGCCCTGGCTGGCCTCCTACAGGCTCTGACTGCAACTGCGCTGTGAGCCCCCGTGGGGCCTGGGTTCGGGCTTGCGGAAGCGTGAAGGGGAGTTGAGAGGCTTGGCGTCCACGCTGCTCGGCCTGCCTGTGGCTCAGGGGCACTGGGAGAGAGAACCAGGTAGGAGTACTTCCCTTCCTGGCCCAGGCCGCTCCAAGAGAGGCACCTGGGACAGGACTGGTTCCTGGCCAGCGGACTGCAGCTGCCTCCTGCCCCGGGGGCTGGCCCTTGGCAGCCCCGGCCACCTCCCTAGGCCTGGCCCGTGGCTGTCTGTCTGTACCTTGGCCAGCTGGGCCCGGAGCCAGACTGAGTCAGATCTGGGACCGAGGGGAAGGGAGACCAGGCTGCAGGACGAACCCCTCCCCGGGGTAACAGGAGGCCCAGACACGAGGGGAGGGTGCCCTGGGATGCCCGGGTCGGGGTGCAGGACACCCACGGGGCTGCTTCTCCTCACTGTCTCCTCTGAACAGGACTTCCTGGCTTTGACAAAACGTATTTTATTACTCTGTGAACAAACGTTCGGTTTCCAACCATCAGTGTGCTGTGTGGTGGCGAAGAGGGCAGGGGGCCTGGAGGCAGAGCTGATGTTCCGCATGAGCCCTTTGGGGGCAACCCTTGACCTCTCTGGGCCTTCCCCCGTCGTGCCGGCAGGCGCACGGGCAGGACCCACACACGGGGAGGGCCGGCGCACGGGATGCTGGGGTCCGGCTGGAGGGAGGTGGGTGTCGGTGTTTTGCTGTGGACCCAAGGAACGTTTGTAAGCCAGGAACAGGGAGAAGGAAGCGCCTGTCCCTCTGCAGGACCCAGCCGAGCCCGGGTTAGCGGTTTCGTGTTCCTCACAGAACCTTCTTTCCCCGGCCTCATCCGCGAGGTCTAAGGCAGGAGCAGGACTGCCCACGCGTGGTTTGCACACCCAGCTTTATCCCCTGACGGTGGTTGTAAGAGGTTTGTCTTTTGCTTTTTTGTTTAAGATTTTATTTATTCACTGGAGCAAGCGTAAGAGAACAGGAGCGGGGGGAGGGGCAGAGGGAGAGGGAGACGCAGATGCCCCGCTGAGCAGGGCGCCCGATGCGGGACTCGATTCCGGGACTCCAGGGTTGTGAGCTGAGCCGAAGGCAGACGCTTCACCGACTGACCCACCAGGTGCCCCAGTTGTAGCAGTTTTCTGGTTCCTTTAAATGTCCTCCGAGAACCACTTTGAAAACCCACGTGACCCTCTCCCACCTCAAGCAGCGGCCACGGTTGGGCATTCCTTGTCCTGGGCATCACCTGGTGCTGAGCTCCCCATGGGCGGCGGGCCTCTGGCGGCTCCGATGACCGGCCTAAGGCAGATTCCTCAGACCCGGAGTCACACCCAGGAACAGGTGTCCCAGGTCCCCAGTCCTGGCTTCCAGTCACTCCACGCGGTTTTCTTGCCCATCTTTTGGCATTTTCTGCCTCCTCCCCATGCCCGGTGCCATCCCAGGCCTTCTGGGGAATGAGGGGTGCCAAGGTACAGAGCTTCCTAAGCCGGGTCCCGTCTGCGGGAGACCAGCACCCTCGGCTCACATCGGGCCAATCCAGGTTCTGCCCTGAGCCCGGCACTGTAGCCTGAACAGCATTCCCAGCGCTGAACGTGCTCTCCTACCTCCACCCCCCCGGTCCCCTACACCCCCACCTGGCTCTAGAATTAATTCCGGACACGTTGGCTAGGAGTCCCCTGGTGCGGGGTCGCAGGCTGGACTCGGAAGCTCTGGGGTGGAAGAGGCCAGCTCACGGCCTAGCAGGGGGTCGGCTGGGGGCAGGGCGGACCCTGCAGCACAGCCCGCCCTGCAGTGGCCGGGACCCCGTTCACAGGAGGGAGAAGGGAGTCTTGGCAAGCCTGGGCAGCCGGTGTCCCTGTGCTGGGTGGGGAGGGGCTCTGCCCTCATACGGGGGTCCCCCATCCCCCTGCACCCTGGCCCCCTTGGCAGGACTGGAGGAATACACGGCCCGGGGCAGCCAGCAGAGGCTCCTTCCTCCCCCAGCCGGCCAGAAAGCCCTGCAAGGGGCTGCACCAACTAACGCCCCAGGCCCAGGTGACGGCACCTCACTCCTTAGAACAGCCGATCTCCAAGCACACGGATTCACTGTCCTGTGGGGCCACACCTGCATCCCTGTCCTCGGGTGCCGTGGGGCCCGTAGGGGGATCGTGCCCGGCTAAAGCACCTTTGTGCAGGTCCCAGCCTTGGCACCTGGCCGTGTCGCACACCCATTCTCTCGCCCCTCCCTGTCCTCCCTGCTGCTCTCTGGAGGTCATGTCTAGTAACCTGGAGGTCAGGTCACTGCTGCTTGCCCTGTGTGGCCCACCGGGAGGGCCCAGTCCTGCCCTAAGGGGCTGGGAGACCCCAGGGGCCCAGCGGGCAGCTGTTAGAGACGAGGGCCACGCGGGGCAGGAGTATCGAGGACGGGATGCAGCAGATGGTGTGGGAAGTTGGTGTCCCAGACGTGCCAGAGTCGTGCCTCCGGTCCTGCCTTCTCCTAAGGGCCAAGGAGGCGTGGGCAGAATGGAGCAAAGGCTTAGTTTCCTCAGTGTTGATATTACGGGTTTTGCTGACCTCCAAGTGGCCCAGACCCCATGACGGTCCACGATAGTCCAAGTCTAGGACATAAAGACTTTGCCATTCACCGGCCAGTAAGAGGGCGGGGAAGTCCGCCAGGCAGGACCCCAGGCTGTCGGACCTGGGCTGTCCCAGGCCCCGTGGTGGCCTCCCAGCCAGGCAGGGAGGTGGAGCGTGGTCATCCCAGAACCCAAGAGTCAGGAACTAAGTCACCCTGTGCTCAGCAGAGCTGGGGGCCTGCAGGCCTGGCTTCTAGTCCTGCGCCGACCTGCCGGGACCGTCTCTCCTGGCCCCGGTCTCCCCACTGGTGGCACAAAGCCTAGACAATACCGAAAACCGCTTCTGAGCCGTCTCATGAGTCTGTCCAGACAGGCTGGACTCTCTCTGAATCCGGGGCGATTTCGTGTTCTCCCGAATAACGCGTGGTACCGGCTTCAGCACGTTCTGGCGCCGCATCTCTCCGTGTGAGGAGGCCCCGGGGCCAGAGGGGTGGGCCCGGCCAAGGTTGATGGAAGGTCCCTGGATCCCAGCCAACCAGATGCAGGAGAGGAATGCGGCTTGTGTAGCCGCAGGGTCACAGTGCATGGAACAAGGAGGCCGGAGCCCAGACCGCACCCGGGCCGAGGGGGTGAGCAGGGCCCTGCCCACCGTGACCCACACTCACGGCCAACAGATGACCCCGGCCGAGTGGCGTCCCCGGCCGAGCGCCATCCTTGTCTTGCAGTAACACCCCAAAACGCTTGGGCCCCAAGCTTGCACGAGCCTCGCATTCCTAGAGGAGAACAGGGGGCGGAGGGAGTTGGTCCCCTTGGCAGCCGGCTGACCCGATGTCCTCGCCTCCCACGGGTCGGCCTCGAGGCCAGCAAGGTTCTTGGTGGGACGCCCTCTCTCCGTGCTGGGGCCCGGGGAGACATGGTGTTCCTGGCGCCTCAGCCCGGGACAGGGGGCCCGTCTGGAAAGCAGCAGATGCAGGGCGGCGAGCTCGTTGCAAGGCGCAGTGGGAAGTGATTTTCTTCTGAAAATTAACTTCAGGTCGAAAGGAAATTGGATTTCTTCTCCTGACGGTGGGACACGCTCGCTGCGGTGCCGGAGGGCTCGCTGGGTTCGGGTGGAATGTTCCCCCACCCGCACAGGTTTCCCAGCCGGTCGGAGGCTCCGGCCTCCCCGCAGAGCCTTCCCCGCGCCCGCCTCTGCTAGCTGGGTTTTAGCCTCCACCTGAAGTCGCGTTGTACGAGCTTGGAGATCGTCGAGGTTCTGGAAAGCCCGGGGGCCAAGGGCAGGTCCCAGGGGTGCAGCGGAGCAACACCGCAACTACTGTTCACGGTGTCCCCTGGGGGACAGGGATGTCTTCTCACCATGAAAGTGTCAGGTCCGGGCGTGGCTGGAATGAGACTGGACAGCTCTGGGCTTGGGAGATTCCGGAAGTCCCTGCAGGATGGAGGGCCGCCCTGCAGGGGACACGGGGTGTTCCGACCCGACGGCCCTGCCTTGCTGCGTGGGGCAGACAGCCGTCTGTCCGGCACGAGCTGTAGCTCTGACTGGTGCCTCAGAACCTGTGGCTCCGGCGGTGGCTGGCTGGGGAGGGGTGCCGCCCGCTGTGGAGCATAGTGTGGGGGGGTCTGTAGCCGATTCAGCACCCCAGGGGCCTGGAAGGGACCCCTGAGGGTTGGGCAATCTGTGGAGCTTTTCAGATCCTTGGAGAGAGTCACGTTCTCCACACGCTCTTGCACTTCAACCTCGTATCTATTCTGTTCTTGGAACTCAGTTTCCACTCATCTTTCCCACCGTCCACCATCATCCCCACCAGCCATCTCCATCTCCATCACAGTCCCCGTCACCGTGCCCACCGCCTCACCACCACCTCCACTGTGCCCCACCCAGCAACGACAACCATCGCCACCGTCTTTACTGCCATAATTACCTCCCTCACCTTTACCACCGCTGCACACTGGCCTTCCGGACCCGACCACTGGGAGGAACTGCACGTCCTGCTAGCACAAAGTGATTAGAATTAAGGATGTCTTGGGAGCCTCCAGGGGGTTTTGAAAGATTCTTGAATCTGTCACCAACCTTACCCCCCATCCCGTTCCTGTGGGTTCAGGGCCCCAGATCCCTGCAGAGGGGCAGCCCAGGTTCAGATCCCTGCCTGTCTCCTGCCTCTGGGGGCCCTTGGATCCTCAGTTCTCAGTTGGAGAATGTGCCTGGTGTGTCGGGGGTGCTGTTACACAACCAAACGCCTGGAAACTTGTGAAACTGCCATGAGCTAATGTGATCTGAAGGGTTGGACGTGCCGGCCCGTGTCTGTGGGTGTATCTGCTTGAGCTCTCCTGAGATATTTACCCAGAAAGGTACACTGCAGGCTTGTTCTGGTGACGCACATGCCCAGGGCATCCTCCCAGAGCCACATGGCCTCCCCTGCCCCTGGGCGCCTGCATGGCCTCTGACCTGACCCAGTGCAGCAGTGGCCCAGCCTCTGCCTGGCTTCATGTCCACGGACAGCTGGTGGGGCGCAGCGAGGCCCCAAGCTCGAGCTCGAGCTCCTGAATCACATCTTACTAACACCCGAGCACCCAAAATTTTACTGAAATCCAAGCACCCAAAAATAGTGAAGTGTGAGTGAGTCAGTTAGGGCAGGGAGCGCGTGTCTCCTGGCGTCGTGCACGTGCGCTCCTGTTGGAAGCCCTGGCTGAGCCCTTGCGCCGCCGCTTCCCGGTCGTGGCTTCCCGGAGCGGCTGCGATGGGCTCGTCCCGGCTGGAGGGCTGTTGTAGAATCTCTAGGAAGACCCGTGAGTGGTCGTGAAGTTGTCAGGGGCCTGAAATCGGGCACATGGGGGTCTGTGCTACAGAAGGACCCACAGCCACCGGAGCTGATGAACAAACATTACCCAGGACATCCGTGGGCCTGGGGCGAGTGGCTGATGCCCCTGAGCCCCCAGTTTCTTATCTGTAAAATGGGCATGCCCAAGCAGTGCATCACCGACGGTGAGCACCGTGCCTGGGGTTTTATGGGGATGATTCGGTTGAGTGCTCCTAGGAGCCTCTGAAGGACACATCGTTATCAAGCAGGGCTTGCAGAAGAGACTCAGAGGGAGGTCAGTCACTGGGTGCAACCCTGGGGACTCAGATTCAAACCCAGGCCCCCACTCTCGGCCAGCACGGTGCCTCCTGCTTCTGTATGAGGCTGGCCCCTCACCTCCTTGTGTCAGCAGCATCTGCGGCCTCTCCCTTGCTCCTGGTGTCCCAAACATCAGGAAAGTGCAAATCACCCAGTCCCCCTGGGCTTTAGGTGCCCACCCTTGGAGGAAAGGGTCTTCTGTTTTTACCATCTTAACCTTTTTTAAGTATACAGTCCGGTCATGTTGACTGTATTCATGTTGTCGTGCAAACGGATTCCGGAACTTTTTCATCTTGCAGAACAGAAACTCAATACTCGTTAACCAACAACTCCCAGCCCCGCTTCCCCCAGCTCCTGGGAACCAGCCGTCTACTTTCTGTCTCTATGACTTTGACTCATTTAATTCCATGGAAGTGGAATTTGGATTAGGATTTGTCTCTGTGTCTGGCTTATTTTACTCAACATCATGTCCGCAAGGTTTATCCATGTTGTGGCAGGTGTCGGAATCTCCTTCCTTGTAATAGTTGAATAATACTCCGTTGTATGGACAGGGCCCATTTTGTCCCTCTAGGCCTCTGTCGGTGGCTACTTGGGTGGCTTCCATCTCTTAGCCATTGTGAGGAATGCTGCAGGGAACACAGGTGGGCAAATATCCATTCCAGATCTTGCTTTCAATCCTTTGGGGCATCTACCCAGAGGTAGAATTGCTAGACACGTGCTCATTCTATTTTTCTTTCTTTCTTCTTCTTTTTTTTTTTTTTTTTTTTTTTTTTTTGAGGAATCTCCACCCCGTTTTCCCTAGCAGTTGCATCAGCAGGGCCTGATTTATCCACATCCCTGCTAACACTGGTTACTTTCTATTTTTGTTTGTTGTTGTTGTTTTGTTTTGTTTTTATTTTTTTACAGTAGTCGTCCTAATGGGTATATCTCCTTGTGGGTTTGGTTTGCATTTCTCTAATGGTTAGTGGTAATGACCAGGCTTTCATTATACTTGTTAGTCATCTGTATATCATCTTTGGAGAAACAGCAATTCAAGCCCTTTCCTCATTTCTTAGCCAGATCATTTGTTTTGTTGGTGTTGAGTTGTAGGAGTTCTTTATGTATTCTTGATATTAACCCCTTTTCGGCTCTGATAAGTAAGTGTTTTCTCCCACTCTGTAGGTTGTCTTTTCGCTGTTGGCTGTTTCCTTTGATGCACAGATGTGGTCCCATGGGACTGATTTTGCCTTTCGTTGCCTGTGCCTGTGCCTTTCATGTCATATCCAAGAAGTCCGATGTCACAAAGCTTCCCCCTGGCTCCTCCTGGGAGTTTTATAGTTTTAGGACTTACACTTGGGTCTTCAATCCATTTCGAGTTAAAATTTGTATATGGTGCAAGATAGGGCCCAGTTTCATTCTTTTGCATGTGGAGATGCAGTTTTCCCAACACCATTTGTTGAAGAGAGCGTCTCTTCTCCCGTTGAGTGGGCCCAGCAGCCTCGCAGAGGATCACGTGACCATGTACATGAAGGTTTACTTCTGGGCTCTCTTTCCTATTCCATTGGTTTATTTGTCTGCTTTTATGCCTGCACCACACTGTTTTGATCATGGGATCTTGGCAGTAAGTTACGAAATCAGGGACTGAGAGTCCCACAGCCTTACTCCTCTTCAAGATTAATCTGGCTATTTGAGGTCCCTTAAGATCCCCTGTGAATGCTAGGATGGATTTTTCTATTTCTGCAAGAAGTGCCCCTGGAATTTTGATGGGGATACATTGAATCTGTACATCACTTTGGGTAGCGTTGGTATCTTAATGATGTTGCTTTCCATTCCATGAACATGGGATGCCTTTCCATTTACGTGTATCGGCTTTCATTTCTTTCAGCAAAGTTTTGTAGTCTTCGGGATAGCAGTCTTTCACTTCCATAGCTAGGTGTATTTTTAAGTATTTTATTCTTTTTGATGCTCTTATAAATGGAATTTTGAAAACATTTCCTTTTCGGATTGTTCGTTGTTAAGGTAGAAAAACGCCGTTGGTTTTTGTGTGTTGGCTGGTAGCAGGCAGCCCGGCCGGACATGCTTATTAATTCCAACAGTACTTTGGGGGATCTTTGGGGTGAGAAAAGGGTTTAAATAAAACCTACTTTAAGGCCCTTCCTCATGACCGTCCATGATTTTGTGACTCCAGCCAGGGCCTGTGGTTACTATGAGAGAGAGGCGCTCTGTTTTGCAAGGGGGTTTGCCTCAGTTTGGGGCTTGCTTTTAAAGTCAATCCAACCCAGTCCTTACTGGCAGATGACTGTGTATCAGGGACCTGCTTCCCATGAACTCGATGATCTCAAGCACCGGCCTCATCCATCTATCAGATGGGGGCACGGAGGTGGGGAGAGGTTGACCCACATGGGTCTGGCAGACCCAGAGCCGATGTTCCAGATATCCTCATTCTCAGCTTTACCCCTTTATTATGTGTCCCTGCTCAGAAGAAAAGAGGACTCCCCCAACTCCACTGGCTTTAGTGGAGACATATGCAGGATGTCTTGAGACGAATAATTTTGTGAATGTAGAAAGGCACCTGGAATTCCCCAGACTCTTTCCCTCGCTTTGCCAGAAGCAGAGGTCCGTCTGCTCCTCTTTTCCTCCATCATTCAGGAAGTATTTTTTTTAGCACCTACTGTGTGCTGGACCCAAGCACAAGGGTGCCGTGCAGAGCCAGGCCAGCCAGCCCCCGGCCTCATGGGGCTCCTGGGAGGTGTGGAAGAGCCCGGGATGGCTCTATCCCTCCCCACCGGTGGATTCAAGCTTGAGCCCCAGTGCTGACCCTCTCACTTAACTGGGAGCATGTGTGTCTGACATGAACATGCAATCCTGGGCCATTAATGGGTGAGCTTTAAAAATGATTTCTCCTGTTTCAAAATGAGATTGGCTTTGAGCCCCAAGCTCCTACGTGGGCTGTCTAAAATTAGAACCCCGTTGACAAGGCAGTCTTTGTCAGGGGCCCACGGCTTGCACTAGGGAAGCAGGGAAATGTCAACAGTACATTTTCTGTGTCAATTTTGAGGTTTTTTGAGGGGCCTGGGGAAATGGCAACTCAGAGCAAATGTTCACTCTTTCAGAAGCTTTCAGAATCCAGCCCCGAGGCAGCAAGATGATTAAAGTGTCAGATTTATAAGGAGCCAGGTCTGTGTTGGGGAGAGTGGCCTCCGCCCCCTCCTGTGTAGACAGGATCCGGCCGGAGCTGTGCGGGACTTAGGGCTCAGGGCAGTGATGGGATAAGCTCCTCCATCTCCCATGAGACCTGTGCTTCCCTGTCCTCTCCATGTCCCTTTTGTTTCAAAGACAGTCCTGGGGCTGACTTCACCGGTGGGGACACTCTGGGCTCAAGAACTCGCCTGGGAAGGCCAGGAAGCAGACACCTATCGCTGGGCGTGTAGATGACATGCCAGCAAACCGACTGAGCGGAGACGAGTCCCTGCGCACCAGCCATTGGGCAGGGAGTCGTGCCCTGTGCTGGTGGTGGCCTCCATGCTGGTGCAAGCCTGGCGTCCAGGTGTGCCGGCCGGCCGTGCCCAGACCAGCTGCTGCGGCACAGATGCGTGTGCTCAGGCCGGGCACGGTGCCCTGTTTTCACGTCATCCCTGGATGTTGTTCACATTGGTCTCCGCCACCGTGGGGGGCCAAGAAGGGCGCCAGTGATGGAGTGTGCACGCAGAACTTGGCCCAGGGACACCGTGTAAATAGCGCTGTCATCTCTGTGCGGGTGGGAGCCCGCGGTCCTTTGCAGACCCCTGGGGCCCAGCTCTCACCGTGTCTTCAGCCTGGCGATAAGGTCTTTCCAACCCCGCTGCAGGCCTCTCTGTCCAGCCCTCCCAACACGCCCGCTCCTGCTCGGTGCCCCCGGCCCCAGCTCTCCTTCAAGGCCTGCCTGTCTGCACTGCAGATTCCGCTAACCTTGTGACTGGGGCTGTCCCGGGCAGGGGCCTTCCTTCCCAGCCCTTGGCGTGGTTGCCACAAGCTGAGGAGCACCTGCTTGTGCTTCTGTCTGGGTCCTTCGAAGACTGTGTCCCAGGGACAGAGGCTGGGTCTTTGGTCAGAGCCCAGCCTCTGGCCGATGCTGACTAGGCCGGGGAGCGTTCACAGGGACGACTCGGCACCGGGCTGCTTCCCCTCTCGATACCTCTGAAACCTCGGGGTACGGCCTCCGTGAGCCGCGAGCTGTACCACCCACCTCCCAGTGACTGGCTCGCCAACACACCTCGGAACTTCTTAAAACCGGCAAAGCCTGGCTCCTGACCCCATTTACAGGGGAGAAGAGTAAGGCCAGAGGGAGTCTGGGGGACTCGGCCGGGTCATGGTGGTGATGTCTGCGTCTGGAGCCCCACCCAGCCCCTGCCAGTGCGGCCTGTGCTGGAACTTGCCAGCTTTGCCGATGGGATTGACGTCAGAATCTTGAGATGGGATCACCGAGGGTCGGGGTAGGTCCTGACTCCAGTGACAAGTGTCCCGATCAGAGATGAAAGTAGAGGAGATGCGGACATGAGGAGAAGGCCTGTGGTGCAGAGAATGGAGGGCAGTGACCACACGCCCCTGAGGCCCCCAGAAGCTGGAAGGGGCAGGAAGGACCCTCTCCCACAGCTGCTGGAGGGAGCACAGCTTGCTGACCCCCTGATGTGGGGCTTCGAGAGGCCAGAACTGGGAGACAGCACACTCTGGCCATTCGGTACGGCCTCCCCGGGACACTTGCACAGCCACTGAGAAGAGTTGAGGCCTGAGAACCGTGTGTCCGCTTTCTCCATTGACACCCTTCTTCCCCTTAAAGGTTGCCAGAGCCTGGAGCCCTGTCCTTGGAGAGCCCATGCCCGGGAGCAGGACAGCCTCCGCCCAGGGCCAGCTAACGAGAGTGGTGGCCATAAGGACCGGCTACCATTACGTGGCAGCTGGGCCCTGAGCTGGGTCGTCTGAGCCGTGCCCTGTCCCCCCAGGTGCGGGCCATGAGGCTCTCCTTCGTCGGGGAGCTGGGCTGGGAGTTGCATGTGCCCAGGCCAGCCTGCGTGCCCGTGTACCAGGCTGTGATGACCGCGGGCGCCAAGCATGGCCTCGTCAACGCCGGGTACCGGGCCATCGACTCCCTGAGCATCGAGAAAGGTGTGTGCGAGGGTCGTGCGGTGCCAGTGGGCCGCCCAGAGCCATGCTGCAGGCACGGGACTGTCGCCCCCCACACTTCTTTCCTGCCCTGCTCTGTTTCCCACTTATGCCTGCTTCCCCAGCCAGCCGCCCCCACCCCTGCACCCTTCCTGCGCTGCCCGTGAACGCGGTCTCCCACGCAGGGCCTGGGGATGGTGCTGGGGTCCCTGACACCTGTACTTGGAGGGTGAGCGGGAGACGTGCTTGCCCGGGTGTGTGGGGACGGGGCCACAGCTGGGTTGGGCATCAGTGCCTGGGTGTCCCTGGGAAATCTGCTCCCCGGGTCCCTCCCCAGCGTCTCAGCTGACAGTGCAGAGGCTGAGGGCTCGTCCAGGGCACCTCGTGCAGGTGAAGATGCCTCCTCCCAACCCTGGGGCCTTCAGAGGAGCCCATCCCCCAACCCTGCAGGGCACTGACCCCGGGCTCTCCTCCCCCGCCCAGGCTACCGGCACTGGCACGCAGACCTGCGCCCCGACGACAGTCCCCTGGAGGCAGGCTTGGCCTTCACCTGCAAGCTCAAGTCCGCCGTGCCCTTCCTGGGGCGGGCGGCCCTGGAGAAGCAGCGGGCCGAGGGCCTCCGCCGACGCCTGCTGTGCCTGACGGTGGATGAGTGAGTAGCTGCTGTCCCGTGTCCAGGGGACATGGGGGGGGCACACCCTCCTCAGACAGGGCTTTGGAAAGAGAAAGGTGGCCACAGAGCCCCCTCCGTGGGTGTGGATTCAGGCCGAGGTCCCAGAGTCCCAGTCACTGCGCGGTGACCTCTGGCCGTGTTCTGGTTACATCCTCCCACTGCCCGGGACGTGGTGGGTGGGGGATGGGGGGGAGGCTGGGGTAAAACGACCCTCCCCACTTCCAGACGGAGACCTTGGGTGCCAGGGGACAGGGTCACTTGGCCCGGGATGGAGAGCCCACGCTGTGGGGACCCACAGCCCCCCTCCACCCAGGGGTGGCTTTGAGCAGGTCACTCTGCTCTGTCCTTGGGAGCTAGGCCCATACTGTCGCCAGATTCCACTTGGGCTCGGCGACTCTGAAGTGACACCACCAGGCTGGTGTCGGCCCCGCCACGGCGCCGAGGGAACCTGGGTAGCAATGGTCCCTGGCGGCCGGGCTTGGTTGATTTGCTGCTGACAGGAGGCCCCAGGTGGAGCCGCTTCTCCCGGACTTCTGGAGCCGACCAAAGACGTGTCAAGAGCTTCAAGGGGGGTGGGGGGCAGAGAGGGAGCGGAGCCGTGGCTTGTCATCGTCCTGCCGCTTCTCCCGGGCTCCCGTCACCTGGGCCCGCGTCAGGCTGCTTGTCCACCACCCGGGTCTCCGGTGAGGGGACGGAGCTGGGGCTGGGGTCTGCGGAGCCCCTCCGCCCGCTGGCCTCCGGAAAGTGCCTGCAGCCTGACGCCCGGAGCTCGGAGCTTCTGGAATGGCCCCTGCCACAGCCCGGCTCGCCTGCCCCGGTGATCTCTGCCGTAAGATCCACCCAGAGCTGCGCCCAGGAAGGTCTGGTCCTGACGAAGGACATGGTCAGGAGTTGTGGGGAGCTGCCCCTCTGCTCTGGGCCCCGGGCCACGCGGGGACCCTGGGCCTGTCTCTTCATCGGCCAACGGCACGTGCTCTGCAGCACTGGGTGGGATGAGAGAGTCGGGATGTGCCACGGACCCCCCGCCGGTCCCAGCCTTTTCCCTCAGACAGTCTCAGAGGTCACTGGACCCTGCCTGCGTGGACCCACGGCCACGTCAGCATCGGGTCCCAACCTGGCTCCCCTGACACGGCCCCAGACACAGTCCGGCTCTCGGTCAACAGCACCAACGAGGCGCCCAGACTGGCCGGTGACTTCCGGGCGCTGGTGCGGCTGTGATTGTGGGATCATCTCTGTGATTTCTGTTCTGAATTCCCAAAAATGTGTGGTCAGCGCTCATTCCTTACGCGCACTAAAGAAAAGGACATTTGCTAGATGATGCGTCATACTGTGAAAAGAACGCCAGGCAGAGGACAGCAAGCCTCGGGGGCATAAGGTTTTAAATTGCTCAGAAGTCAGTGAAGATCAGTGGAGAGGTGGGCCTTTCCCAAATACCCACGGCCTGCCTGAGGCACGGCAGTCAGAGCCCGGCGGCGGTCTTCTCCGCGTGGTCGGGAGCCCGGGCACAGGCATGCTGGGGGCGCTGGGTTGGCTCCGGGCCGCACAGGTCCCCCCTCTGGGGGCTCTGGGGCCCCAGCCTTGTGTCTTCCTTCTTCTTCTTCTTTTTTTTTTTTTAAAGATTTTATTTATTTATTTATTTGAGAGCGAGACAGTGAGAGCATGAGGGAGGAGAAGGTCAGAGGGAGAAGCAGACTCCCCATGGAGCTGGGAGCCCGATGTGGGACTCGATCCCGGGACCCCGGGATCATGACCTGAGCCGAAGGCAGTCGTCCAACCAAGTGAGCCACCCAGGCGTCCCTTGTGTCTTGCTTCTTCCAGAAAGGTGCCCATGTTCGGCCTGGAGGCTATCTGGAGAAATGGCCAAGTGGTGGGCCACATCCGGAGGGCGGACTTTGGGTTCGCCATTGACAAGACCGTCGCTTACGGCTACATCCGGGACCCCAGCGGGGGGCCGGTGAGTCGAGCCCCTCACCCCCAAGGGAAGCCGGGTTCCTCACCAGACGCCCCTGGGACGCATGTACCCCTGCACCAAGCTGGGGGAGGGGTGAGGATTGGGGGGCTCTCCGGGCAGGGTCAGGGCTGTTTCTGTGTTTTCTGTCTGAAAGAGTCTGACTTTGGGAGCTCCAGGCTTCTCTGCGTCCGAGGCTCGGCCCAGGGCCGGCACCCTCTGCACCAACAGCCTGGGGTGGACACTGGACACCTGACCGTCCTCCCAGGACCCTCTTCCTGTCCTCTCTGCCCTCATCCCAGAGGCGTTCTAGGCACGGGGACACGTGCGTCCGTGTACATGAACGTGTGCACACACAGACTCGTGTGCAAGCACGGGCACAGTTTGCCACGTGACCCCGTTCTTCCCTCCATGCTGGCAGGGGAGCAGGGGCGGAGAAGGGCCCCACTGACGGCCGGGAGGGGTCAGAGCCCAAGGGGGTTCTGGAAGCTCTTGCCAGACCAGCTGGCCCCAAGGGGATCCCTAGAGGGTCACACTGCGCGGGCTGGGCCGTGTGGCTCGAGAGAGGAGGGGAGGAGCTCACCGTCACGACACCCTTATGGACATAGCGGCCTGCATCGCTGGAGCACCACGCGAGCCCTGCAACCGCTGGGACACGGAGGCGCTGGAAGGCTCTGGCTGCGGGGCCGGGAAGCCTATCCATCTGGGGCTGAGCTTTCCCGCCTGAGCCGTGGCCGTTCTCAGAGAACTCTGGGCTACGGCTCCCCCCCCACCCCCAACAGAGACTCTAGAGGGTCATCAAGGAGGAGGCGGGGTGTGAGTCAGACGGCCCAGGCAGGGGTGCAAGGGACGAGCTGGACCTCGGGAGGGGGTGGGACGCAGTGGCTCCCACCCTGGGCCACTGGGGGTCCTGGGCCCCGGGCTGCCTGTCCCGCATGGCTGGGAGAGGAGTCCTCTACGTCTCAGAGCACGGCCCAGATGCCCTGTCCATGGCCAGGCCCTGGGTGTCTGTCGTCTCTGTGCTGAGAACAGGACCCCTGAGCGAGGCCAGCAAGGCCAGTGTGCCCAGGGCCCGGGCACACCGGGCTGTCTCCTGTTGCCCAGATTCCTGGGGGTCTGCTGCTTCTGGGGCAGGAGGTGGTCAAGTCCCACTCGGGGCCTTACCTGCTCAGGACGGCCCCTCGGTCCGGAGGGGGGCCCTTGGCACAGAGAGGCGTTTGCCTCAGGTGGGTATGAGCCCTGCACTCAGCAGGTGACGAAGGCCCCCACCCCTCCTCTCCTGTGTTAGGTCTCGCTGGACTTTGTGAAGAGCGGGGAGTACGCTGTGGAGCGGATGGGGGTGACCTGCCCTGCCCAGGCTCACCTCAAGTCCCCCTTCGACCCCGACAACAAGAGGGTGAAGGGGATCTACTGATGTCCGCACGGGCGGAGCCTCTGCCGAGCGGGAGGCCGAGACCTGCTCCGTCCTCGTGACTGCGATGCGGTTCCTGTCCTTGACTTTCTTGTCCCGTGGTCCTGGGGGAGGACCTCGTACAGGGTCTTAAGTGACTCCCTCAGTCCTTCTCTGGGCTTTCGGAAATCAAAACATCTACTGGCATGACCCTCCACCCTGCCTTCCGTCCCTGGGTCCTGGGTCCCTCCTGCTCTGCCTCGTCCCCCGCCTCCCGGATCACACCCCCAGGACAACGATGGCCACCAGGCAGCCCCAGCAAAGCTGCGCTGTGCGGCCCTGCCCAGGCAAGCCTGACCCTCTGGGGAGCAGAAGGCGACAGATGCGTGGGGACGGGGAGGACGGGATTCCTGCGGACACACACCAGAAGCAGCCAGAGGACTCGGGGGTGGGCAGGCCCTGGCTGATTTCAGAGGCTCCCACCCCTGGAACCGGTCCGGCTAATAAAGTCGAAGTCGTGGGAAGACGTTTGGGTTTCAGATGGCCTTCGGAAAGCTTTTTGACCCCTCAGCAGACCACAGGCCAGGGAGCTCGGGCCTCTGGCTTTGACACGCTTCAGGCAAACAAGCACCTGCAGCCGCCCCGGGTGGACCCGGCTCCTGCCCGAGAGGTTCTGGGGAAGCCGAGTGGACCCCGAGGAGCCAGAACTGGAGAGGAGGGAAGACAGCTTCCCGCAGGCCCTGCGCTTTGGCCATAGAGCCCTGGACTGGGCCGGTGTACGTGTCTCCCCCCAACACCGCCCGTCCTGGGAGCGGCAGGGGAAGGCTGAGGTTGCGGGGACCAGACCCAGGTCCCGATCCCACCCCTGCCTCGGGGCTGCGTTTGAGACAGGCGCCCTCGCAGGTCGCGTGTTCGCTTCTCCGCTGGGGAGAAATAACCCTGATCTCTCCGGGAGGGGCACTGGTCACACGTGGGCAAGGCCACGGAGCATCCCCCCGAGCTCTTCTGCTGTGTCCCCACTGGCGGCAGGAAGGTCCAGGCCGGGCTGCGGCCCCAGGCTCGCTGCCTCGGCGGCTCGGGATGGGCCAGATGGCCGGCACCTCCAAGTGCCCCAGGGCCCGTTCCTACTCCCAGTCCAGACACCTGTTGCCCCGCCTGTTCTCAAAGGTTCTGCTGGACAAGGAGCAGCAAGCGCTTGCTGTCAGGAATTCCGGGCAAACAGGGCTGAGCTTGGCTGGGAGTCAAGACAAGGAGACAGGGGCTCCCGTGCCCTCGGACTCCACCTGTATGCCGGCCTCAGCAGCCCCGGAGCTCACGGGGCCCAGGGCGTGTGGGCTGTGCCCCTCCTCAGGGCAGGTGGAAAGCCCCCCACCTACGTGACGGTCTTGCTGGTTCCCGCCTGTCCGGCAGGTTGCACTGGCCTGTCAGAGATGGCTCGGGTTCCAGATCCCCACACACAGCCCCGGCCTGGGCGTCAGAGAGGCCGGCAGGTCCCCTCTGGTCTCAGGGCTAAGTTGGGGAGGGACCCTGCGGGCAGGGATGATGCCTGCCTTCCCAGTGAGGACCAAGGGCCTGGCGGGAGAACGCCCAGGCGGGAGGGGGGTAGAGGGGGAGCGCTCCGTCCGCTTCTGGGTGCCTCACGTGCTGGGAGTTGGCACGGGCCCTCCTCCCTCCGGCATGGTGGACGGAGGGGACAATGCAAGCTTTAGGGAAAGAGAGGCACCAGAAACATACCCAAAATGATTGTAGACAGTGAGCCCATCATGTGCTAAGGTCCTGGGGTGGGCTTGACCTGTCCTGTGCCCCAGGCTAGTGTCCTTCCTCACCTGGGCCTCAGCCATCCCGTTTGCAAAGGGGAGTGGGGGAGGGGGCAGAGTCCTCAGGCTCCCTGCTTTGCCTCTGCTCAGGAGGCCCCCAGCGGGCCTCCTGCCTGCTCCAGTGGAGCCAGCCCGATCTAGCCCAGACTGAGAGGGCGCTCTGGGAGGGCGCTCCAGGAGAGGACGCACAAGAGGCCGGAGGGCTTGCCCGAGGCCCCCAGCATGTTCCGACCCCTGTCACTGGGGGAGAGGCGGGTGGCTGGGCCATCTCAGCGGCAGACCACTGGGAGCCCTGGGACCCCCGTGGGGCCCCCACTCCTCTGAGCCCTCACACGGGCCCACGGGTAGGAGATGCTGGGGTGTCCTGTGAGCCCCGAGGAGGGAGCCGAGGCTGTGGGCCATGACGGGCTCAGCAGAGCGGGGCCGCCACAGCCACCATCAACCCAGCGCGGCAGCCAGCTGCTTCCACCCACTGGGGCAGGAGGGCTGCCAGCCGCTGCCTCATGGCTGGCTCCCCGGGCTGAGCCCCGCAGGCCCCCACGCCCCCAGCGCGAGCTGCTTTCCGTTCCTCCTGCTCTCTCTCTGCTTTGTTCTCCCTGTGTTCCCATCCCCCCAAATTAAAGGCCTAAAGCCCCAGGCTCCCCAGCGAACGTGCTAGCCCTCTGCTAGCCCTCTGCATGCCGGGCAAACTCAGGAGCCCCTCTCTGACCCAGGGCTCCGAAGGCCAGGCCAGGGGGCAGGGCTTCGACCGGCCCGGGGATGACCGCCCCTTCGACTGGCCAGCACCCAGGGATCCCTCAGCAGCTGCCACCTTGGGCCCTACCAGATGAGGAAGGAGCCGGAGCAAAGCCCAGGACAAAGCTCTCATTCCTGACTGGGGAGGAGGACAGAGGGCAAAGGTCCCCAAAGAGAGGCAGACACCCCGGGACACAGGATAGGGGGTGGGGAGACAGAGTGAGCCTCTGGGCTTTGGGCTGAGCTCAGGGAGGCGTCCCCATGTGGCAGTCTGTGAGGATGTTCCGGTGACTCTCCTGAGTCCGTCCGGAGCCCAACCCCGTGCTGCCCCCCCCGGCTCCCCCCGCCACCCCACAGCCACACCTCACCCCTGGTTATTACGCCGGCCTCCCCTGCCCGCTGGCTCCCCACTGCAGCCTCTCTGGCACCCACGTCTCCTGCCGCCCCTGCCCACTCAGCTCAGCCACACCAGCTTCCTCCCGGTTCCCCACCTCAGGCCCTTTGCACAGCTGTTCTGTGGCCAGAAGTTCCTCCCCAGATACCCACGGGACTCACCTTCTCACCTCTGTTGGGATTTTAACTTACGTCACTTTCTCCTTTCTGGACAGGGCTGCCCCCAATGTCCCTAACGCCTCCCTCCCGCACTCCCTCAGCTCACTGCGTCTGCGTACGGTATGCTTCCGAAGTGTTTGTTGACTGTGTGTGTTCCCTACTGGAATGTAAGCGAGGGCACCCCGGATCCAGCCCCAGAGCCCACCACAGGGCCTGCTCCCTGGCTGGGACTGGATGAGTATGTCAGACCGGAGGAAGGAGAGGGGACTGGAGTGGGGAGACCCAGGACTGGAAGGACGAGGGGACAGTGGGGCCACCTCGGGGGCCATTGTGATGGTCCTGGGTCCATTTTGGGCCCAGAACTCTGGTTTTCATGAGAATGTATGCTGAGGGCAGCTCCTAGACCCCACTTAAGCTGGGTTTTCAAGGGGTGGGGCACAACCCAGCCCCTCTGAAGTTCCAAAGCAGGGAGCGAGGGCCTCCTGGATTCTCGTCTAGAATCTTCCCTTGAAGGCTCCCCACGTCCCTGTCAGGAATGTTCCACAAAAGCAGAAGTTTCTGGCCTGGGACTCCTGGGACGCCGCGGGCTGCCTTCCATCCAGAGCCTCCAGAAAGTGCAGGGAAGTGTGGCGTGTGTGCGTGAGGCCGGGTGGGTGTGTGGGAGAAAACAGGACAAACGCTGTGTGTCCCAGGGAGACCGTTCGTGGTTTCCAGTGTTTGTTACCGGGGCAGGAGGGGACAAAAGGGGGGCTGTTCTGCAACGAGGAGAACCTTTGTCTTTCACTGCAGTGGAAAAGGTGGGAGCCCGCACGGATCCCTGAGGCTCTGTGTCTCCATCTGCACGACAGGAAGGGTGGGACGGGACCAAGACATCCTTTGACAGCTGCGGCAGGGAGGGGAGCAGAGTGTTGGGTGCCCGTCCACGCCCAGCATTCGGAGGCCGGTGGTCACGATGGGGCGTGCTGCTGATGCCTCGCGCGGGACGTGAGTGGGGGGCCCCCGAGGCCAGACCTTCCATAGTGTGAAGGGCAATTCTTAGCTGTGGAGACTGGCCCTGCCAAAATGCCCCTGTGGAAAATCCTGGCCCCCTGCAGTGGTCCAGCTTCTCTGTGCAGAGCGAGCCAGAGCCGGCCCACGGCAGCCCATCGGGTACGTGCGCCTCCCACGCCCACGCAGCCCCAGGGCAGCACCGCCCCGCGGAACTTGCCCCGATGAGGAAGTCGGTGTGCTGGGTCTGTGCTGGGTACTGTAGCCGTCAGGACCACAGGTAGCCATGGAGTGTTGGGAGTGTGGCAGGTGTGACCGAGAACCTGAATGTTTCCTTTTATAGCATGTTAATCCGCTGAAAATCAGGCTTGAACGGCTGATGGCCACTGGGCAGCACACTGGGGCTGGCCCAGGCAGACCCACCTTCTCTGGTTGGAGCCTGAGGACTGAGAAGGCCTCCCCACCCCCCACTTCCAGCCCCTCCCAACATTGATCCTGGGTGAGCACGCCTCAGCCTGGGACTCAGAGCCCTTCACTATGATGGGTCCCTCCCATCTACCCTGGTAGCCCCTGCCCCTCAAAGGTCAGCAAGGGAGACAGGCCCAGAGAGGGAAAGCAACTTGCCCGGGGCCGCACAGCAGAGAGAGGAACGGGAAGGCAGGCTGCTCGACCCTCACTCTTCCCCAACAGCTGTTCAGAAGAGCCTGGAGAGTCCCTGCAGGGGGTGGGTGGGAACAAAGTGATGGTGGCCAGGAGGGGCTCAGTGGGTGTGGTTGGCCCAACGTGGCCTGCAGGTCTCCCTGGTACCCCTTCCCACAGCCCTGGGCCGACCAGGACCCTTGTCCCGGCTGGCAGTCACCCTGGTCAGAGGCAAGGGGTCCTGCCGGGCCTGCAGATGAAGGCCCAAGGCTGGATGTGCTCTGGGCCACGGTCCCAAGGCCTGCGCTTGTGGGGAGGGGCCTCTCCTGCACCTGTCACCCGAAGCGATAAAGAAGATGGAGGGCCGGCCGGCTGTCCCACCTCCGCCCGGGCGGCGTTTCACAGCGATCACGCCGCGTGACTTACAGCGCGGGAAGCCGTGATTTACACGACGCAGTGCAGCGTGTCTGGGCCCGTTTGGCCGCGTCTGTGATGGAGTGGGTCTTGGGAGAGGCGGCCGCTCAGCGGCCGTTATCCGAGGGGGGACCAGGGGTCCATCCATCAGCCTCTCGCCGCCCCCCCCCGGAGGCTGGGCGGCATTTTTGCTGAACTGGCGGAACACAGTCGCATCCGTTACTCCCTCCAGAAACCATCAAGGAGACAAACTTGGCCTTAAATGGAAGGCAGCTCAGAGGGGATGGAGGTGGAGGCCGTCCCGGGAAGCATGAGGCCTGCTCCAGCTCGGCCGCGGGGCAGGGCGCCTGCTGTGGAAAGGCGGCTCCGACTCGGCCTTCTCCCACGGGGGCAGCGCCACCTGTGCCGGCCAGCCCGGAGCACCGGCCCACGGGGCAGCGTTACAGCCTCGCGCACGCCGCCGGCATGGGTCCCATGGGGTAGAGGAGGAAGCCGAGGGCCAGGGAGGTGGGTGTTGTAGCAAGACGGAGGCACAGCACTTCTCACGCAGGCCCGAGGCCGGAGCCGGGTCTACCCACTTGTCCCACCGCCGGCGGGACCGATGATCTCACTGCCCCAAGGAGCCGGCACCCGATCCCTGTCTGGGTCCTTGCCGGTTCAGCTTTCGGTGGTGGCGAGAGTTGTTAGCGCTTCCCTTTAGGTGGGCGTGAACATCTATTTACCCTGCAAGGAAGCAGTCTCCCCAGGCAAACCTCTAACTAGCTAAGTGGCTGTCCTGCCCCCGCGACGGAGAAGACGCCCACTGCGACACACGAGCCACTCTGCGGGGAAACGTTTAAGCAGCACGTGTACCCACAGCACACCAACACAGACCACCATCGACAGGGGCTGGGGACGCGGGGGCCGGGCTGGGGGGTCCACCCCACGGCCAGGCAAGGCTCCCCTCCCAGTGCAAGAGTCAGGGTTTTCGGGGGTGGGGACTGGGAGGGCACACCTTGCTCTAGACCTCCAAGGTGGGTGTGGGGGAAGGTGTTGGTCACCCCAGTCCCGGGTAGGTCAAGAGGGAACTCTCACGGGACCCTCTGGGTCATGCAGCGGGTCCTTGAGGGGCAAATGCTAGAATGGACCATGGTCTCAGGCTGGGGCTCGGCCTAGCCCATCCACCCTGGGCACGCAGAGCTGTTCCAACAGGGGTCTTCAGAGAATGGGGGTGCACAGAGCTGGTGTGAGCCCACAGCCACAACATGGAGGGGGTAGTGAGGGGCATCCCCCCACTCAGCTTCCGCTCCCACCAATGCTGACCACAGTGGGGCTGGTGGGGCTCTGACCCCGGCTGGCTGGACACCGAGGGGTGGGCTCTTCTAGCTTGGAGGTGATCTTGGGCAGGGGCTGCAGATCCCACTCACCCTGCAAAGAAAGGACCAGGTGGTAAACTGAGGCTAGAGGGATGAGACGGGGCAGCCCCTTCCCAGCCGCTCTCCCCCATGACCGCTTGCGTTCTTGCCCTCAAATTCATCTTGTCCAAACTGAACTCACCCTCCTACCTGCGGGCTGCTACTTGGGCGTCCTGACCCGGAACCCCCATCCCACCAGCCCCCTGACTCCCTGGCTGTCCCTCACTTCAGGCGCCCCCAGATCACGCAGCCAGAGCCCCCAGGTGCAGGCTGAGTTTGTAGACCTCCTCCCCGACAAGGCCGCCACACCAGGTGTCCACACTGCGTCCTGGCCGCCAGCCAGCATCAGCCCTGCCCTTGGTGCCGGGAATGTTCAATTCGGCAGTTAATCTGGCTCCCAGATGCTGGCAGCAAATCCGCCTCCCAGACCCACAGGCACAAAGATCCTTCCCCACCCTGCTCAGCACGAGCCTGGTCTCCACCAGCCGCTCTGGGGCTTTGCTCGCTCGGGAATAAAAGAGATGCCTCGGCATCCCAGTGGGTCCCAGATAAGGAGACAAGCCAGCCTACAGCTTCAGACTGTTTGGCTTCTCACCTGCCCCTCCCCCTGCACTTTATTTTTAGGCTCTGGGGGCGTTGCTGGCGCCCTGCTCACACCACCGACTCGAGTCCCGTGATGTGATGTCGCCCAGGGGACGGTAGCCACCCTGCCTGGCGGTGCTATCAGTCCTTCCCTCTGCAGGCCGTCTGTCTGTCTGGGGCCCTGTCTGCCGCCCCCTGATTTCTCCAGCTGCTCTGCGTGAGCACTCCTTGGAGGGGAGCCCCGTCACTCCACGCTGGGGTCCTCGGTGGGGCCCGGGGTGCAGAGGGGCCAGCCCCCGCGGGGCTTGCATACCGGGAAGCGGACGGCCGTGGACTTGTTGCAGTGCACGGAGATGGGTGCAAAGCCATACACGGCCTTGAGCATGTCTCGGCTGAAGGAGTTCCAGGGAACGGAAGCAAACTGCTCAGGGACAGAGGCCTGAGGGCAGGTGCACACTTCCTCCGCATTGAACCTGGTGGGGCAGGGGACACAGCCCAGGCTGGGGGCGGGCAGTGGGGTGGCCGCGGGGCTGACACATCCCCACCCCGCCAGCTATCCGGGCTCTGCCACCCCTGCTGGTGATGGCTAATAGGGCTTCCTCTCCCAGCTCGCCTCGGAAGGGCTGGGAACGGCTGCTCCAGAGTTGGGCTGAAGGGGGCTTCTCAGGCCAAGTCCAAGCTCAGCAGGAAAAGGGTATGGGGATGGACTAGCCACGTTACCGCCCGCCCCTCGGAGGGACGTGGAGGCACCGCTGCCACTTGTCCGTTCCTCCTGCTCCCAGCACCTAGCTTGGGTTCCTCACTTCCCCCGGGGCAACCCTGCCTGGGTCGGGCTTCCTCCGCCGCGCCTGCCCGGGGACACGCCCGGGACCGGCACCTGTTCACGGTGTGGAAATACTTCCGCAGGAAGCCGGCGTCCACCGCACTCTTGCAGAGCTCCAGCTGCGTGCGGGGGTAGTAGTGCACGTAGTTGACGCACATCTCCTCCAGGATCCCGAAGCCCCCCTGCAGAGGGGAGGGCGCCCGTCAGGACCCGCGCTTCAGGCGCGCACCCTGCGCTCCTCCGCGGACCGTGCTGTGCGCACGGGGGTTCAGCGAGTTCTGTGAGCAGAACGCTGTCTGCTCGGAGGTCCGCCTCCCTCCACGGGAAAGACCACGAACCAGTCAGCCAGCAGCTGCGCCTCCGGGGCCACGCGTGTGAGCCAGAGAATGACCATAGGGCGAGGAGAGTGGGGAACGAGTGTGCCCATTTTATGGATACAGAAACTGAATCCCGGGGAAGCTAAGGGGCAAGGCCTGAGTGGGCGGAGCCTCTCCATCCTTGGCCGAAGAGGGGTTCCCTCGGCATCCGGTGGGAGCCTGGAGGCAGGGACGGCAGGGAAGGCCTCCCCTCACACCGTGGACACAGCACTGTCCGCCAGACATTTCCAGAACTCGGCTCTAAGGGGAGGAGGGGCTCCGGGAGTGGGGATGGTGGCTAGAGGACCACGCAGCAGCCTCCCAGGGCAACCCTTCAGCTTTGTCGTGTGGGACCCGGCAGAGTGGGGATTCCCTGCCACCTTGGGCTCCAAGCCCCTGGCCTGGTCCCTGTTCCTGGAGCCTAGTGCCGGCAGAAGTGGGATGCAGGCAGCGGGAGGAGGGGGGCGATGGCGAGGGGCAGAGGAACACTCCACACTCGGCAGGGAACGATAAGAGAACAGCCAGCCGGGACCCCAGCAAGTCAACGGAGTGCCTCCTGCCCCACCCCGTGCCACGTCCGGGCTCCCACCAGCTGCTTGTGACCGATGACGGGGCGGGGGGGTGGGGGCTAGGCGTTTGGCATCTTCCAAGGGGAGAGCAGCATCTGCTCCCTGGCAGCGGAAAGAAAGACAGCGAGGAGCCCAGCCGCGGGCTTGCCTCAGCCCCCAGTCCTTATAGACGCTGCTCAAGTCGGCCCCTCTAGACGGGAAATCTCCTGTGGGGCCCCAGCGGATTGGTGTCCCTGTACCGTCCTCTGGTTTCCTAGGGTGCCAGAGCCCCACACGCTGTACTGCCTGGCCTCCGATGGGGGGGTCACCTCTCTCCTCCAACCCTGCAGACTCCCACAGCTCCCCACCTCAGCGCTCAAGACAGAGTCCTGAGCCCGGGAAGGCTCTGCTCATGGAAGCCGTCCCTCCCTCTCCACCTCCACGTGGAAAGCACATCGTGAAACCCCTGTCCCTCAGGTGCGAGGGTGGTCACACTATGGGAAGTCCGCCGTCCCCTTCCTTGGTCCCACCAGTGACACAGGGGCCCCTGGAGGAGGCTGTGGGGCAGCTGGGGCAGTTGGGGACATCAGGGTGCTCATGGGGCCTGAACATCCTGGGACGGGCCACCAGCTTCCCTCGAGGAGGTGGTTGTGGGGGAGGGCGGGCAGGGAGCAGGGCCCTCGCAGAAGTAGTGTTGGGGGGGGTCTGTGCCTGGGGGTCCCCCTCACTGCTCGGGCAAATCCCCCGCTCCTGCCCTCGGCCTCAGTGGGCTCACCTGTAGAATGGGGAGACGCGGCCATCCTGCCAGGAGTCTTGGCACGAGAGCTCAGAGCCCTTGGCCCCTGGACCAGCCCTGCCCCCTGCTAGCCGAGGGCCCTTGGTGGTTCCATCTCACTGCGTCCCAAGGGCACCTGCCTCACAGGGTCCTGGCAAGGATTCAAGGGTCCCTGAGCTTGGATGGGGTGAGCCGTTAGACTAAGCCCCAGCGTGTGGAGGAAGCACTGCACTTCAACACCTGTTATATGGACAGATTCTTCTTGAGATAGAAGAAGGGGCATGGGGTTTAGGTCAGGGCTGTGTGCCTGCAAAGCTCTCCTGCTCCCCGAGTTTATGCCCATGGATGCAGAGTTCTTGTCCCCCCCAAATCCAGAGGGAGGGAGGATCAGTGTGGCAAGAGCCTGCAGGCACACAGCCCTGCATTAAATCCCTGCTCTGCCCGTTATAGGCTGTGTGACCTCTGGCAAGTGTCTTCCCTCTCTGAGCCTCCTGTCACCTGTGAAAACACAGAGACTCGTACCTTGAGGCTGGGGTGAAACAACTTGAATGTTCACCCCTGGAGAATGGGTCCACGACCATGGTCCGTCCAGACACAGGGACGTCACTCGGCCGTGAAAAGGTGGGAAGTTCTCATGACAACCCGGGTGAACCCTGGTGACAGACGCTGAGGGCAAGACGCCCATCCTGAGAGAGCACAGATCCTAGGACTCCTGCAGCTGAAGGTCCAGGAGGGACAAACCCACAGAGACAGAGGGAGGGACAGTGCTTGCTGGGGCTGGGGGATGGTGGTGGCAAAGGGGGTCGGTTGTTTTGAAAGACAGCCTGTTCTGTTCTGAACTTGACCGTGTGGATGGAGGCACACACGTGCACACAGACTAAAACGCCATTGAGCTGCACACTCGAAATGGGTGAATTGCTGGGTACGTGGGTCATATCTTGAGAAGGCATTGGAAAAACCACTGAATGACAGCCAAAAGCGGGCCGCCGTGGGGTCGACCAGATTCCCGGGGACTGCAGCCCCAGGTCTGTTCCACCGGGAGCCTCCTGTTTCATAGGATAACTGGGGGGTCCCAGGGATGAACAAGGTGACTGGCAAGCATCTGTTAGCAGGCGCTCACTTTGCCTGGCCGGCCCGGGCTGGTGTCTGCGGACCACGCGTCGGCACCAACAGCACAACCTTTCCCTCTCTGGAGCGCACCGGCCGGCTGACGGCCTGCAGCCACCTGCCCGCACAGCTAGCCTCGGGGGACAGTGTCTCCCGGATGGACCCTCCTCCTGGGCTACCCATGGCACAGCCCAAATGCTCTCAGTTCGCACCCCTGCCGAGCAGAGTCAGCTGCACCTCTGCACGGTCTGGTCTTTGCCAGGAGCCCCAGAGTGGGGGGGGGGGATGGTGCGAAGACCGGTGTTTCTACAGCCGGCTCACCTTCACCAGCCCCAGTCTGCCGGCTTGGTCTCGGAGGTCTGAGGATCATTCTGGGTCCTGGGGGCCTTCCTGCAGCTTTCCCTCTGCCCGGGCACTCCGTCGCCTTCCCCCAGCCCCACTCGACCACCTTTCCCCTTCCCCCCTGGCCCGTGCCCCAGCGGTGTTTATTCTAACTCTACCTGTCACCTGCCCAACCCCGATCCCACCAGTGGGCGGAGCTCCCCGAGGACAGGGATCGACCGCGTGTCCCTCATCCCGGCCTCTGCACACAGGGCGGACACATTTACAGCAGCAGCTCTCCAACTCCGCCAGGGGTCAGGGTCACTTGAGGAGCTCCTTCAACCCCAGACGGCCACGTGTCCCCACCCACATTCTGACTTGAGGTCTGGAGTGGAGCCTGTGAGTTTGTGTTTCCACCAAGTTCCCCGGGAGAAGCTGCGCCACTGGCCAGGGACCACGCCCTGAGAACCACCGGTTTACTGAATGAATGAGGGAGGTCACCCCCTGCCCCCGACCACCGGTGCTCGAGGAGAGGACTTAGACTTGTCCTCATGAAATCAGAGAAAGCCCTGAATGGGACCCCCCAGCCCCACCCTAGGTCTCACACATTCCATGAGCAGGCAGCAGGGAAAAGTCAGGTGACTCACCACAGTGGCCAGATCCCTGTCCCCTGTGTTGTAGGTACAGGAAGTGATGAGCACGTCCCCCTGGGGAACCAAGCCAATAGAGGTTCGTCAACACCTGCCTACCTGGGGCTTACAGGTGCACGGGGCCTGTCCCACATTTGACCAAGCTATTGCCTATGTCAGGTGACGTGGTCATCAGCCTAGGTTACTAAGGAACCCTGTGGTATTCTCTGGGCCCCCACACGTGCGGGTCAAAATCTGGGTGTCCCCAGGGACTGACTACCTGTCGGCTTCCGCGCTCCCGATCACAGCAGTGCAGACTGGGTGGCTATTTCACAGCCCGTGGGTGAACTTGGGCCACCTCGTACCTGACCTGGCATTCTTCTGCACGATCCGGGGCCCCACTAGTCACCCCCATGCCCCTGTCTCTCCTTGTACCTCTTAGGGTCTGTGGCCAGCTTGTCGGGCAGGGGGACGCAGGTCACCCTGGGTGCTGCCTCCTCCGGGTCCCTCTGAGGCCTCCCTGTGATGTCGTGGCGAGTCTCACTGTGGGATGAGCCCAGCCCCTGCCCTGCATGGATGCGGGTCTAGAAGACCTTCACAAGGCCTCTGCCGTCCCCCACCCCCTTCTGTCTCTCCTCTGGGGGGCACTCCCAGCCCCCCCAGCCTCACCATTCCTGACTGGGCGCTCACCGGGTGCACAGACACGACCTTCTTCAACATGCGTATCTCCTGGGTGGGCAAAGGGGAGACTTCAGACCCAGCTCCCAGCCCCCTGTCCTCCCCGGCTCTCCGGGGCTGTGCTCCCAGCCCCTCGGGGGGAAGGAGGACTGGCTAAGTGCGGCCTCCAGCCAGGAAGGATGAGAACAGGAAGGTAGTTACCCAGGACAGATTTTACTATTGGGCTGCCCGGGTCCCCTCGAACCTAAAGCCAGCTGCACGCCAGAACCTACCATCAGAGCCCCGCCCTGACCGAATCCCCGAAAGGGAAGGGCGGGCCGCTGTGTGCTCTGGGTCCTGGGGCCTGACCCAGGAGAGGGAACTCGCTACCGGGGTGTTCCTATGGCCGCGGAAGAGAGAAGAAGTTGCCAGCCCCCCCACCAGGCCCCGAGCAGCCCCTACCTGGAAGTGAGGGCTGTAGTGGTTATCCCGGTTCACGATTTCCCTCTCTTGGCCATTCCGGGCCAGCACGGTGACCACCTTTCTCCCGGTCAGGTGTGTGTGGAGCTGAGAGGCGAAGATGCGGATCCCTGAGGGCGGCAGGGCCTACGGGGCGGGGGACGGCAGGGTTAGGGCCCAGCACGCAGGGGACCCTGGCCCCAGCCCTCCCACTGGCTCCGGGCATTGACCATAGGCCACAGGGCCCGACGTCTTTCTCCCTGCATGGCCAGGGTCCCTCTGGAAACTCAGTAGGGCTTGAGTTGCCCACAGGGCGAAGTCATTGTCACTGCCCTGGGCTTCCAAATCTGCTGCCTGGCCAGGAGCCCCTGGAGGCTTGGGGTAAGAGGTGGACAGCCTGCTTCCTTCTCTCTGGAACCCCTGAAGCTTGCTCAGTCCACTCTCCTTTTACTCAACGGACCTTAAGGGGAGCCCACCCTGGGCAGGGGGCCACCAAGACGAGCAAGGTGTGACCTCCTTGCTCCACAGGTTCAGGTCTGGGGCAAGGCTGTCCCATGCAGCACCCACCAGGGGGTGATGCCAGCAGGCCCTCCGGCCCAGCCCCCGGGGCACCTCCCCCTGCCTCACGGCCATGGCACTGACCGTGTCCCTTTGAGACGCCATCATTCCCTGTTAACGCCTAAGGAGATTTCCAGACAAATGCCACTTTCAAGAACTTGAGGTGAGCTTTGTTGAGACCGAACATTTCCTAAGTGGATTACACACTTGAAGCGTACTCTTCAACCACCTGTCGTCTCCCTGACCGCACAGCACCGTGCTCCGCTAGCTGCCGTCCAGCTGTCAGCGGCTCAGGGCGCCCCCGCGGCCGTGGCTCTGTCACGGGGTGATCCCGGAAGGTGGTGCCTTCTATCTGCCTTCTCTCGTGCCCTCCACCCGCTGCTGGAGTTAGGGAAACTTTGGGCCCCCTTGCAATGATTTGAGGACGAGGGAACCGTGTGGCCACACATGTGACAGCTAGAAGTGGGGCCTAGGAGCCCCTGCGGGCTCGCGGGGCCCCGGGTTTCACTCCCGGAGGCTGGCCACTCGCCCGGAGACGCGGGAGCCTGATGACTGCACGGAGAAGTGCCGTCCCGTGGCCTGCAGTCCCCAAAGCTGTACTTCCCCTTGGCTGGTCCATTTCGATAAGGGTATCTCGACTGCTCTCCCCTACGCCAGCCTTTCGGTTGCCGGATTTATGCCCCTCGGGGATCTGCTAAAGGAGAGGTAAAGCCAGGCTCCGTGGGGTCCCCTCAACGAGCAGCCCACGTGACGCAATTTTCAAGAAGAACGTACTGTCTTTAGGGGAAGAAGAGTAAGTCCTTTCCCCGCCGTGAAGTATTTGGAGACTGGCAAGAGCCGGCAGGTCTGTGGGCCCAGCCTCCCTAGACTCGTTCTCTAGGTCACGGCTCACTGGGGCCTGGGGCCCCTTTCCCTGGGGCACCGTGAGTAGGTCACCCCCCGCCCCAGCTCCAGGCCCAGGCCACGGGGCCTTTCCCATGGCAGGAGGTGTCACTGATGCACACTGCGGGGACACGGGAAAGAGCACCAGATGCTGGTCTCGGGCAAAAGGAGCTCCTCTCCTGTACAGCTAATAGCTCCGTCTCTGCGGGTCCGGACGGTCTGCTCTCCTAGTGGCGGGAAGCCTGCAAGCTCAGGGAGCCCACAAGGAGCACAGAGTCCACTGGAGAATCAGCTCCCTGGAGAGGCATGTGCACGCTACACCTCACCCCTGCAGCCTGCTGCGGTGGGCAGAGCTCTAGAGGTCAGACAGAGCCACACTCGGCTCCACGCCCTGCACCTGCCGGGACTCTGGCCCCAGCGAGCCCCACTCGTGTCCCCTGCTGGGAGAGGGGGTGACAGCACGTCCCTAGCAGTGTGCTGTGGGATGCAGAGGTACGGTGTGGGAGAAAGTGTCGGCACATTCGCAGACATCATGAAAAAGAACCCAGAAGCCAACAGCGAGACAGGACCCACCAGGAACACCGGACAAAGGTTACAGAAAGGTTATTCACAGGAAAGAACATCCACCAAGAGACGGAGGAAAAGATCCTCAACTCTACAATTTAGTCGGGGGAACTCACACCGAACAAGAGTGAAAGGGAGTATTTAGAAATATGGATAACGTGGGGGGTGGGCAGGGTGGGACCCGGGCGCCCACCGGGGCCGTGTGTAGGAAGTTTTGGAAGCACTTTCTGGCTGGCGTTTTTGTGAGATCTATTTAAGCTCATGTCCTCTGTGCATGACAATTTATGGGATCTACCTGGTAAAACGTGTTCCTGGCATACAAGGACCTCCCTTTAGCCTCTTGCCACAGGTGAGACGGTGGCGACCCCGGGGCAGGTCAGCACAGGCAGGGCTGGGTGAGGCAGGGCAGCACCGAGGGCGCAGAATCGGGGTGTCTCTGCCGCACCTGGGGAGCGTTTGCTCGGGGGTCTGCGCCCCATCTACCCTCCCACAGCCCTGAGAACGGTGCCCCCTGGGCTCAGCGGTCCAACCCTGGGGAGGTGCCCCGTGAAACCATGCAGGGCAAGGGCACGAAGCCACCAAATGGCAAGTTAGAAGACGGAGGTTTTCCTGTTCTGCTGCTTTGCTCTCAGACAACACATACAAGAGCGTGTAACAATGTTTCATCTGACTGTCTTGTGGGGAGAGGAGGGGGCCCTGCAGCTGAGTGGGGCTGTAGCCCTGCCGCAGCGCCTACCCTGGGAGCCGGAAGGCAGGACGGTTTTACTCACATTGTTTCAGGGCGGCTGGCTCGGACTGGGCCGGGGGTGGGCAGGCTGTTGCTGGAGAGGGAGGCCCACAGCGAGGCTCCTTGGCGAGCACAGGGGAGGGAGGACCGCGGGGAAACTGCAGGGCTGCGGAACCAAAGCCCCGAAGCCGCCCTCAACACCCATAGGACCTCCGCCGGGGAGCTGGGGCGACGGAGCGGCAGGAGCCTGCCCCGCGCCACTCACCATCTGGGTGCACTTGTCGGTGCAGTAGCCGGTGAGGACGAAGGCCGTCTCCTGCGGGGGGATGGCCATCAGGGGCGTGTACACCAGCCCCAGCTCCATGATCCCCGCGTCGAAGCGCCGGAGCGTGGCCGTGTAGTACAGGCGGAGGCCGGAGGAGTCCCGCCGGCCTGGGAGGAAGAGGGTGGAGGTGGGCGGAGGTGCCCTCACCCCAGTGCTTGGGCTCCGGCACGCCCCACGGCCCCCTCGGCCACGCTGGCGCCCCACAGCCGCTCCCACCTGTGGCGCACCCCAGAAACCAGCTGCCTGTGCGACACCCACGTGGAGAGAAAGAAACATTGTTTCTATGAAAACTAAGTGGCTGCTTTGGAAAGTCTTGATGAAGGCAGGTAACTAAAACCGAGCGTCTGCAGTCCTTGGGGCTGAGCAGCCGGCAGGCTATCTGGGACATCTGGGCAACCCGCAGTTCCTCAGCTGGCTTCGCAAAGACTCCACGTTCCTCCCCACGTGCAAAGGAATCTGGACGGGAATCCGGCCGCAGGACCACCTTTGGGGGCGTCTGTGCAAACGGGAGGGCCGGGAACCGTGGCTGCCCTGTCTCTTGGACGAGTCTCGGTGCCCGGCGGGGTGGGGGGGCAGCGCTCGCGTCCGCGTGCTGAAGCCGACAGGAGAGACCTAAGATGCAGCCTTCGCGCAGCCTCCCACTTGACTCCTTTGATGACCGCCAGAAGTTCAAGGTGCACCCAGGGGACGCATCTGACGACATCACAGGACATCAAGCAGGAGCCTGGAGCCTTAGAGCAGGGCTGGTGTCTGCTGTTCCAGCCCCTGGCTTGTGCACAGCCCCGGACTTCACCTGGTCAACAACAGGGTGCTGTGTGCTCTTGGACAAGTCGCCGTCCCTCTCTGGGCCTCTCTGGGCTCAAAGTCAAGAGCCTCTTCCAAAGGAGAACACTGCGCTTCTGCCCAGCACTGTCCGGTCACACCTGCTGGTTCTTGTGGTTTGCTAATGGGAGAGTCTGTGAAGCTCCCTAGGCAGGCCTCCTGGAGTTCACACGAAGATGACGGTCAGAGGTCACAGACACCAGAAGCCACGGGCACAGCCACACAACCACGTGGCCTCCAATGGCCCCTGCTCTGCCCCTGCCTGGAATTGGTCAGCCGAGTCCCTGAGTACTTCAGGGCCCTGGCCACAGGCCCAACCTCTCAGCATGTACGGGAGAGCTGGGACACAGGCAGGGGAGCCCACGCAACTGAAGGGTCATCCTCCCCAATTTACAGATGCGGAAACTGAGTCTCGCAGCCTGAGCTGAATGCCCTGCCCAAGATCGCGGGTCTGGAAAGTGGTAGAGCTGGGATCTGAGCCCAGAGCATTGCCAGGGGCCCAGCGGTCTCCTTGCTTGTCCACCCCAAGGTGGAGCCAAGAACGCCCCCTCTCGCCTCTGCCTCCCCCTTCCCTGCTCCGGCGTCCCCCCACCCCAGCCCCCTGCCCCCCGCAATGTCCAAACTCAGCGGCTGTGTCTCTGGGCCGGTTACATCAGAGGATAATAATAAAAAAGAGAGGCAATTGGTTAAAATTCAGATGGGGATTAAATAATGAAATAATTGTGGCATTTTGATATTTATAGCCGAGCGGCCCGTCTCCAGATTTGTGAAGTGACAGAGCGTCCTTATATTTGGCAAAGGATCCATAAATATAACCAGATAATCAGGAAGAGACAGACCTCCCTGACGCTTAAGGAGTTTTCAAAAATCCATTTGCTCTCAGGTTTTAAATGAGCAATAAATCCCATATCATGCGAAAGCCCCAGCTGACTTAGGCCCTTCTCCGTGCACACTGCAGATAATTCCAGCAGTGGCAGAAAATATTAGTTACGCCTCCAGCGGGAAGTTCGCTGGCAGCCGTTGGCAGAGCACACCCCGGTGGCCACATGCAGCCGGGAGCCGGGTGTGGGAGCTCTCCCGGCCTCAGGACAGCTGCACGGGTCACAAGGCTTGAGATGGACATGGCGGGACCCAGGCTGGAGCTCCCACTCTCATCTCTCGGGCTATTTCTGCCCCTCATTTCCACAAATGAAATAAACGTCCTTTCAAAGAAAGAGAGGGAGAGGGAGAGGGCTATGTGGCCGCGTGTGGTGGAAGGGGCTGGTGCCGCAGACAGAAACGTTTCAGTTTCTGACCCCATAACAACTGGTAGCACCATCCTAAAGATCGAGTCCCGCTATGCACCTGCAGGCACGGGGGTGCACCTGCAGGCACGGGGCGATCCAGCAGCTAGCGCTGTGCAGAGCAGACCTATCTCCCTAAACACACACAGCATGGCCCTGCTGGGCCCCGGGCAGCCTCAGATGCCTCTCCGACAGGGAGCCCCATGCCACTGTGGAGGGTCCCATACATAGAAGACCCCACCAGCAAAGCCTCTTTGCCACCGTTGCCCTGAAAACATGGATTCGAAAATCCCAGATGCAGGCTGAGATGCAAGTGTGCGTTTGCTCTGCTGGGATGTGTTTTGAGAAGCGGGGACGGGGCACCCAGCCAGCACTGCCCCCGGGGTGAGCCTGGGCTCTTCCCTTGACCTGAAGATAATCCCAGGGGCAGTGCCTCCCAGGCCTCAGGCCATCGGAGGGGGGATTCTGGGCAGGGGCCTCGCTGGCTCTGGAGTGGCCTGCCCCTGCCGTCCTGTCAGGTGCTGCGGGGCAGCCCAGCCTGTTGTGGGGAGGGGGCAGAGATGCTGGGCCTGGGTCCCGGCGGTCAGCCTGCTGGGGGGGCAATTGGGCACGAGAGTCAGCTACTGGTCTGAGCAGCCTCAGAGAAGTGGGACATCCCGGGAAAGAGGGGACAGCGATCCGGTCTGACACCTCTCCTCACGGGCTGTGAAGCTGTTGACCCCACTACAGAGCAAGGAAGCGGTGTGGGGAGGAGGGTGGGCCACGTGGACTCCGAGCCGACCAGTATCTAAGTGATTCCTTCCAGCTCTAGAGTCCGACCAACCTTGCTGGTTCGAGGGCCATTCAGCCACGGCGGTATGACTGAGGTCACGGTCGGCCTAGACCCAGGCCTCCTGGCCCTGCCTACTCACTTCGTGGCCCCAGTGGGGGTCCCTTGAGCCCTGGGTCTTAATTTCCTCATCTGCAGATGGACACACAAGGAGCCTGTGCCTGCCTTTTCCGGAGGGCGGGACCTGGCAACGGGCGCCTGTGAGGAAGGTGGGATGCGAGGCCCCCACCGCGTGGGGCACAACGATGAGCCAGCAGGAAGGGGCCCCAGCCCAGGGAGCCCACTACAGTCTCAGGAGAGGAACAAGGGGAAAGGCATAAGAGGGATGCATGCCCCGACGGGTGGGGAGGAGGCTGCACCACGGGGAGGAGGGTTCCATGCTGGGCAGACCCCCCAGACACCTCCCAGACTGGGCACGTCCAAGCCTGAGGACTCCCAAGGGCAGACAGAGGCAGGGGTAGAAACGCGAGCCGAGAGCTCCCTACCTTGGATCTCCAGCGGGTTGTGGTAGTGAACTTCCAGACGGAGAAATCTGGAGGACCCGGCGCCCCCAAAGGCAAGGCCTGCTTCCTCTGGATAGTAAAAGGCCTGCGGAGGACGGGTGGGGGAGGGAGTCGGACCCAGACACACTGGCATGTCTCACAAGCGTCCCACCCAGCTGTTGCGGCCTGAGCTATGGTGGGGGGTGTTGGCGGGGCAGCGGGATTAGAGCCATGTTCTCCCACTGACAGGCAGCTCACTACCAGTCCACCCAGATACCCCTATTAGACTCGAGGTCAGGGAGTAGGGGGAGCTGGTGTCCCGGGGGCGAGCCTAACCCCCCAGGCCCTCCGCAGGGCCCTGGCCTCGCCCTCCTCTGCCTTGGTGGGAGCCGCTGATGGAAACCCCGTGGGTGCAGAGGGTGCACGGTGCAGAGGCCGTGGCTTCTGGCCCTGGCAGCTGCCCACCAGGACCAGCAGGTGTACAAACCCCCAAGTCCAGTGGGGAAACAAGATCGATTCGCACCAAGGACTTACGCTCAAATTTTGTTTCTATAGAAACGCCACAAAGGCTGGAAAAAGCCTTCGTGGCCCAAGGGGGTGGACGGGAGACAACGTTGGGGGTGGGGGCCATGCGGGGCGGGGGTCTCTGGAGGCCTCGCCAGCACCTTCTGGAGTGCCCTGCTCAGAGGCTCCAGGGCGCGGGGGCCCAGATGGGGAGGGCGCCGGGGAGGGTGCCGGGGAGGGGCGGCCGCACCTTGGCGCCCAGTGCCCAGGCGGCCAGCACGTGGCGACAGTAGTTGAGCTGATCGGGCTTCATCTTGGAGTCGCAGGGCCCGCTGAACGGGGGGACGCGTTCGAACTGGGTGGAGCACTGGAAGACCTCCATGTGGTGGACCAGGGCCTCGTTGCCCTTGGTGACGATGGGCTCGTACTACGGGCGAGAGGGCACTGAGCCTGGGGCCGCGATCCCCCGCCCGCTCGCCCGCAGCCACACCCCACATCTGTAAAATGGGAGGGTTAAGGGAAGCAATTTCCAGGGGTGCTTCTGGGGCCCAGGGCTTTGAAGGGGGAGCCACCAACCCTAAACAAAGCCCACGGAGAGCTCCAGAGCCGAGGGCATGAGGACCCCGGCAAGCCATCTCCCAATAAGGCGGGGACAGGAAGGCAGCTGTCCTCGTGTGAATGTGGCCGCGGCTGGGCCAGGACATATTGGCTTCCCTGAGGCTAAGCCCGAGCCCAGGGGAACAGGCCAGCCACTCCCGTGTGACTTTGGGCACTCACACAATCTCTCTGGGCTGCACTTTCTCCACTGAGAGTGTGCTACTGTGGAGATGGAGTGAGTCCCCCTCCCTGTCCCCCAGGGCCAGGGACACGGGGCAGTCACCAGCTGTTGCCCTCACGCGGTGTCTCTGGGTGGGTGTTTAGAACAACTGAGCCGTGAGGTGAGCTGCCTTTTCACAGGAGGCGGTGTGACCTGATAGACAGATGGCCCTTCCAGTCCCAGGGGAAATCAAAACATCAGTGTCCTTTGGTCCCGTTTGGGCAGCAGGGGCATGGAGGACAGCCGCCCTGGGAGGGTGGGGGGTGAGCAGGTGACAGGTGGCTCGGGCTCAGGCAATGAGGGGACCCCTGGGGCCTGCGGAACCACGGACGGCTTTCCAGGACAGGGATGTCTCTCCAGCAGCCTCGGAGGCGCCGGCGGGAAGCAGAGACGAGACGACCTGGGATCCACCTCCCCCCAGGTACCATGACGATGTGGTGCCTAGAGAAGCCATCTGGAAGCTTGGTGATGTGGCACCAGTACGTGGTCTTCTTGCCGGGGATCAGGACGTCCGGGGCGCGGATCTCCATGGTGAGCAAGTCCGAGGGCAAGGCCGGGATGGAGATGTTGGGTTTCAGCAGCTGGACCCTCTGTAGCCCGATCTGCAGCTCCGAAGTATTGATGGCCTCCAGCGACCTGAAAGGCTCCTCCAAGACCCCGTACACCAGGTGGACGGTGCCATCCTGCAGGCGAGACACGCAGACCCCCCCCAAGCACTGGGCTCCCATAACCAGGCACTGCCAGGTCCCTGCCACCTGACCGGCAGGTGACACACCCGGCTCTTGTCTCTGTGAAGGAGGGGGTCTTTGAGGCTCCCCGCGGACCCAGCTGAGATTCTGTCCCCAGCCAATCACCCCCAGCCCACAGCCGGCACCAGGCGCCAACTACATGTTTTCTTTGCAAACACAATCTGTCTACACTCGCGAAACGTCCAGTTCCTCTAGCCACTGCTGGGCCGCACCATGAGCCAGGCCAGCTGGCCTCACCTCAGATATCCACCATCCCCAGGGACACAGGGGACCAAGTGTGGGTCACCCCCTCCGGTCCAATGACAACTGGGCGTGAGGAGCCAATAACCACGTGAAGGAAAAACACGGGACCAGGGCCTCTCAACAGTCCCGCTGAGCTCAGAGGGCTGCACCGTCTGGCTGGTGCCGCGGCAGACACAGAAAGTTCTAGTGGGCAGTGGGCTAGAGATCACAGACAGACCCAAGGAGGTGAGAGTCTGGGCTTGGCTTTCCCCTGCTGTGCCGCCGGGACTGTAAGCCTGGGTTTGCGTCTAGGATGTGGGCCTGAAAACGCCCTGCGGGTGTCCTGGGCACCAGAGTGTGTGTGTGTGTTTGTATCCGTGGTGCACAGCCCCTTTGCTCTCTGAGTTTACAGAAACCTGGGCCTACCGTGAAGGCTCCCGTCCGAGGACATATCAGAGCCTCAGGCTGTGGCCCCCTGTACCCCGAGGCCCTGAGCGGCTGCACCCCGTGCTGCGGCTGCACCCTGTGCAAAGTCCTTAGAGAGGGTCCTCCGCCCCTCCCTCCTTGCTTCGTCCGTGGGGAAGGGGGTCAGGAGTGCGCGGACTCCACGGCATGCTGGAAGGACGCTTTGGGTCCAGCTCTGTCCCCAGCATGCTGGGGGTCCCCGAGCCAGTCCTTCCGGTCGGGCCTCAGTCTCCTTTTCTGGCACACATAGCCACTGAGGCCAGGCTGGAAAGATCACACATGGTGACCGAGGTCAACGTGTGCTGGAAAATCTAAAAGAATTTTGTCCCCAAGGCCAAGGTGGGCGGTTTCCCCTCATGGGTGTTGGAGCAGTGCGGGAAGCCTTGGGTTTTCGGATCCCCGATGGCTGTGGACTCTCGGACTCCCAGACTGCTCGGGCCTTACAGGTCACCCTGCTTCTCCCACACTTTACAGGCAGGTCAGCCAATGAGGTCTGGAGGGGGGAGGGACCTGTCCCAAGCCTTGCAGCCCATCGGCAAAAGGGCAGTTTGCGAAACCAGGTCTCCTGGGTTCTTTCCAGAATTCCATCTGAAGGTGATGAACCAGAAGGAAAGAGAGTCGGGAGCAAGATCCTGGTGGCTTCAGGGCAGGACCTGCATCTAGAAATATCTCAGCTCCGTGTCAATCAGGAGGACCTCTGGAAGGGACCGGAGGCTGATGGCAGAGCTGGTCCCTTGTCCTCACTGAGATCCCTCCCTGGCTTTCTGTCTGCATAACGGGACCAGGGGTGCTGCCCTAGGTCTTGGGGGTACGCCACGATCTCCTGGGCACATGGGGCCCCCACCCACCTCAATGAGGTAGTCCTTGGGGTCACAGGTGCCAAAGGGCCGCTTGAAGAGCAGGCACAGGCCTTCCGGTGTCCTCCGAGCCTGCAGTAGCTGGTAATCCTGCTGGGAATCTAGGTGGATCCGCCCCTGCTCATCACTCCAGGCATCCTGCGGGGACAAGCGACTGTCAACACCAGGGCCAAGCAGCAGGGCTGGAGCTCAAGCCCTGTGGGTCCCGGGAGTGCTCCTGGTGTTGGGGGGGTCACTCCCTCTTTCTGTATCTCCCTGGAAATGGCAGAATCAAGCTCTAATCCCACTCGTTTCCTCTGCTCCTGGAAGCAGGGCTCTCAGATGCCAGCCAGGATTTGCGGGGGCTGGGTAGGGACAGGGACATCTCACCGCACACCTCTGAGACCCCACGTGGGGACTCGGGCCTTGGACATCCCAGCATGCCAGGACGGTGTGCCCAGAGAAGCCATCCCTGAGCAGGTGTCCAGACCTCTGACCACCAAGAAGCCGCCATGACGGCGAACGGGTGCCTTGGACACATACCGCTCCCCTGGTCTGCAGAGGGTCCCGACAGCACCTGGAGACTTAGAAAGGGGATGCTTGGAGGCTGGGCCAGATTCGGGAAGCAAGGGAGAAACCAGTGGGGGGGTTCAAGGTGGCCGTCTTTCCCTAGGGCCCACCCGGACCTCGCACACACCTGAGACCGAGCTTCCCCTTAAACACTGTGCCCCCGGCATCTTGCTCCCCTCGCCCAGCCCTAGCTCTGCCTGGAGAGACTGAACTGAGGCCCAGGAAGGGCCAAAATTCATTTTGCTGGGACGTTAGTAGGTGGTGGATCTGGCTGACCTTGACCTGCCTCCCCCCGCCCGACTCCTGTGCACCTGGCGGTCAGGCCCGGCCATCCAGGGCCCTTCAGGCCAATGCAGGGAAAGAAGTCACACACAGGGATGCTCAGAGGGAGGGAAGAACCCCCACCCCAGGCCTCCAGGTCCACGGCCACGGGCCTCTGTTCCCATTCAGGAGCACCGCAAGCCTTTGGCCTTAGGATTCTTTTTAACCCTGCACCAGACCTAGAGCAGGCTGTCTTTGTTTCCTTAAGAAAAACAAAGAAACCTACAAAAAGAGTTTGCGAGATGTCCCCTAGAGGAAAACAGCACACGCGGCTCCCACTAAGGGACATTGCTCAGCCGCAGACTCATTTTGTAGAGGTAGAAAGTTAGTTTGATCTTTGGCTGGAAATCTAGAACCTGTTTGTTGAACATATGGGCCACGGAGGAAAAACAAGTCTGACATTTGTTTGCACAGGAATTTGTTGTGCAAATTAATCTTGTAGTGTGGGGGAGAGGGCGAAGTCACCCCAGCTCCAGGGCAGCCAGGAAAAGCTGTCCCCAGAGGAGCTAGAGCTCCTGATTCAGGGGCCCAGGGACTCCGCTGGGAAGGGCTGATGGTGCACAGCTGGGGCTGCCCCAGGTCTCTTGGCTGTGACGCACCCCTCACGCCTGGCATGAGACACAGAGCAGTGCAGCCCGGCTGGCCAGATCTGGGCCCCCACCCGCACCTCCACCTCTCCTGTCTGAGGGGCCCCAAGCATTTGTCCCCAGATTGCCCAGCCCCAGCCGCGCCGGCTGAGTTTCCGTGGGGGCTGGGCGGAGCACCGCTGGGCTCCAGAAGTGTCGGCCGATGCCAGCTCGCCTGAGCTCACACGACCTAGAACCGTGGAGAGGGATTACTGTCCCCACTCCTCAGATAGGGAAACCGAGTCCCGCGGCCAGGAGCTGGTTGCACGGCTCCTACAGGTCCCCCGTTTGAGTGAAGTAAGGAAAGCCCTCTGCTTACAGATAAAGAAAGTGCCTCCTGAGTTTAAAAATAAATAAATAAATAAATAAATGTTTAACCCTCCTGCGTCTGCTCTGGTGGGGAGAGGTGGGTGCTTCCTCCCCACGGAGGCTCTGGCGGCCCCGTCCTCTGGGCCCCCCATCACCTTGCAATGCGCCCCAAAACCTCTCTATCTCCAGTTTGCAGGGAAAATTCCCCTTCCTCTGCGCTTTCCAGGAGGAAGAGGGGTACAGTTTGGAGGCCAGGAGTCAAAAGCGCATCCTGTCTCAGGTCCGCTGGGTAGATTTGCTCCGCATCCGGGTGTGGGCCGACGGAGCGTCCGCACCTGCTCACTTCACCCTCGTGTGCAAGCCAGGGCTGCGAGGGCTGTGTCCTGGGCACTGGCTGTGCGCGCCCAGTGTGGCGCCCAGCCACGTGTGACTGCGAGGCTCGGGTGCCCTGGGTGGTGTTGGCACTGGTGGGGGACCTGGGGTCCACCCCCATGAGGGTGGGGGCAGTCGGTTCCTTCATTTACGTGGTGTGTGCGTCCCTGGTGTGCGCGCCTCGGAAGCACAGCCTTCTGTTTCGGGGTGTGTGCTCGGACACCAGGGAGGGCGTCTGTCTGCCGTTTTGTCCTCAGATGGGCAGCCCTGAGACACCCAAGCTTGGGACACGGACTTGGCTAAGACCAGAGGGAACGGGAATGGAAAGGCAGGAGAACTTCCTTTGCTGGGTTAAGGTGGGGTACGTGCAGGATGAAGGCTGGGTGGGGACTGGGGAGGGACAAGGTCAGGAGCGCGGGAGTAGGAAACAACTCACCCCAAAGTAGGCACTGTCCCCGTCGGTCCAGAGCACGACCAGGTCAGCGTTCTCCAGCTCCCCACGGTTTGACATCCCGAACAGGACCCCGGCCTTGAGCTCCCGCACCAGGAGCTGGAAGTAGACCGTCTCCTGCGTGTAGCTGACATTCCAGGAGAGCTCCAGGGACCCCTCAGGGTCCAGGGGTACTCGGTAGGGGAAGGGACTCTCGGGGGGTCCCGAGCCCTGCAGCGCGGCCACGAGGATGACCAGGAAGACAGCCACCGCCGTGCCGTACATGGAGGCCGCCTCACGCGCGCTGGGGCCGGGGACCTGCATTGTGCGGTGAGCTCGGCTGCCCCACTGGGACATTTATGTCCCGGCCCTCGGGGGGTGGGCCCAGGCTGCACTGCTAATCACATTTGTCTGGTGGGGAATTCAATTGTCCTGGTGACCCGCCCACCAGCCCGTGCCCTGGGGCAAACCCTTTGCATCCCTCGCTCTCCTAATTGGCCCTAATGACACATGGGCACCATCAGTGGAATTGGAGCCGACTGGCTGATTTGCTTCCCTCCTGTCATCTCTAAAGTGCTGTCTGCAGAGGGGCCCCTCCTTGAGCCAGAAGGCCTTCCGGATGCCTCCGGCCAGGCACCAGGCTGACCCACAGGCCGGCAGGTCTGGTCCTGTCCCAGAGCAGCCAGCGGGATGGGCCCCCGCCTCCCCGTCCACGGACAGGCAGACTGAGACCACAATAGCTCCTTGCCGAGGTGACCGGTGAGTAACGAGACTTTGCTGCTGAGGGCCTGGCCCAGTGAGCCATTTCTACGAGGCTGGAGGGTGGACCAATTTCAGGCTAAAAATAAAAGACGGTCCCCACATAGTCCCTGTGTTTAGACACTCTCTCCATGGCCTGCTGTTCCCACTCCGGTCGCCTGTCTATTTCCTGACACGCTCCAGCTGGTGCCACGGCTGCTCCAACAGGAGTGGGTGCGTCGCTAGGGGGGCGGGGCCAGATGGCACAGGGTGCATTGGTGGGGGACAAAGAAAAGGGTGAAAGCAACAGGCCTGCTTCCCTAGCACCAGAACTCCTAGACCTAGGACATCCCTTAGCCTAGAGTGGGCCCAACCTGAAGGTGAACCCTCCCAGGCCAGCTGGCCTATAGCACTGTTTCTCCAACACCTACCACAGGGCCTTTGCACAGATCCATTGGGGCTCACAGCCCTGGTGCAGCACCCCAGCCCCACCCATCTTCCTCTGCAGAGTGGACTACTTGTGCTGCTACCTCCAGGAAGTTCTCCCTGATTGCCCTCTGCTCTCACTTCTGGTCCCTCCCTCCAGTCTCCTGGCTCCCTCTCTCCCACTCTCCGTTCCTTCTTCCTCCTCCTCCTCTTCCTCCCCTCTTTGGAGAAACCCAGAACCCAACCACAGGTGCACGGGGATGTCACCAGCTGGCATGACATTTAGTCCTCACGTGTCTGCAGAGGCCAGCTAGACCAGGTCGTGCCCGGCTCAGGTTTGCTCTGAACCCCGCTCCTTAGGAAGGAATGAGTGTATCTGCCTGAAGATGGAATTGAGGGAACATTCCAGCTTCCCTGGGCCCTGGCGGGAGTACTTCCTGCCTCATGAGAACCCGGCGGCTCTACGAAGCCAAACCGGGCAGGAGGAAGCCACGCGGAGGCCGTGGACTGTTCCCTCTACGGCAGGTCCACCTGCAGACCTGGGCAGGGGAAGCTGGGCCCTGGAAGCCCTGGGGCGCACCCTCTCGAGAGTCTGTCACCCACAGACGCCAAGCACAGGGAGAAGCTGGAGCCCGGGAGGCCCCGGGCCTGGGGCGACAGACAAGCCTGCTGGAGGCTGCGGAGGGACGCGGTGCCTGGGAGGACCGCGTGCTGGTGGTCGGGGGGCACCAGGGGTGTCTGGCTTCAGGACCAGAGGCCTTTGGGCAGAGCTGCCTTGCACAGAAGAGTGGGGGCCCCCTGAAGTTCTCCCCGGAGAGGGGGCAGCCCACATTCTCCAAACTGCCGTGTAAGCAGATGTATGTCATTTGAGGTCAAGCTGTGCTCTAGACACTCCCCACCGGGATCAGGGAGTGGCCACGGCAAGTGGGTGGGGCTGGCTGGCTCCTTGCAGGGGGCCCAGGCATCAGTACAGGCCAAATGCGGGGGTCCTGGCTGTGAGTGAGCCTCCGGGCGGCCTTGGTACCCACCAGCCAGGTGGCTCCAGCTGGAAGACAGGCAGAAGGGGCAGAGGCTCCACACTCTGGGGCACTGAAACCCCAAGGTCTTCACGGTGCACCGACCTGGACGTCAGAGTTCTGGGTTCGAATCCTGCCGGGTCCCAGCCAGGCATCCTTGGGGAAGCCCTTCTCCACCCAGATCACCAGAGGACTGGGACGTAGCAACTATTTACCTTCCGGCCGGCTTCACCCCTGCGGCCTGGGAGCAAGGGCCCAGCTGGGGGTCAGGAGCTCCCGGGAGGCAGTGTCAGCCCCGAGCAGGACGCTGGGGGTCAGGAGCTCCCGGGAGGCAGTGTCAGCCCCGAGCAGGACCTTGGGCCGCTGAGCACACCTCCGTTCCTCTCTGGATACGGGGAGAGCCGCAGATGCTCGGAGCTGCTCCTCCTGAAGGAGGGAAGGCCCGTGACACTCTTAGTAAACAGCAGAGTCCTCTGTACACACGTTCATTTTTAGCAGGATTCCGAAGGCACCGTCTCTCTCCGGCGCGGAGCTGGCCTGGGCTGCCGGCGTTCCCCTCGCAGTTGACAAGGCTGAGGCAGCTGGCGGCAGAAATCATAATTACCGAGCACTAGGAAGCAGCAAGCGCTAGCAAGCGTGTCCACGCCAAGCCTGCCACCAGCTTCCTTCTGGGTCACGCCCGCCCCCCCCCCACCAGTCTCAGGGCCGGAACCATGACTGTCCTCAGACACCAGGGCACTGGGCTTCAGAGAAGTTAACAACCTGCCCCTCGGGGCGGGCCAGGCCAAGTACCAGGGCAAGGACCCCAAAGTGCACTTCTGGCAAGCGGTGGCGGTGGGGGGAGGGTGCTGCCCTGGGAGGCGGCCAAGGTCAGGGACATTCTGCTGGAGTCAGGAGGAAGGAAGGGACACTCGATGACAAAGGCAGCCAGGGAGAAAAGCTGCGGAGGCTCTGCGCCCCACGGGGGTGGGAGGGACCCGGGCCGATCGCAGGGCCTCTGCCGCCATGTGCGGTTCCCGGCATTAATGGATTTTCGCAAACTAGCAATTTGAGCCGGGGTGAGGAAGCCACGCTCAGCGGTCCTCCAGCCCTGGTCTGCAACCCGTGACCCACCTGCCCTCCCCGGGTGCCCGGCGGACGCCGCAAATGCTGGGCCGCACAGCTCCCTCCTGCGCGCCCTCTGACCCCTGCTCCCTTGCCCGCCGGGCTCAGCCCTGGTGTTTAGGTCCCATTTGCCCTCCAGAAGCAGAGGGATTGGGGGTGGCACCCTGGGTATCACCGGCACCCTGTCGGGAAATAAACACAGCTCACGGCTCAGCGCCTGGCTCCCCTCCAAGGCGCTGCGGTGGCACCAATTTCAGCGTTTTAATAAGCCCTTTGCTTTTCCGCGTCTCTCCGACACCATCATCCTCTGCCTGTAATCCCCCATGGCTCTGCCACGTGAGGCTCCCCCTGGCTGGCGCCCTGGCCCCCGGGTTGTAGCAAGTGGGGGGAACGGAAGCAGGGGCGTGGGTGGCCGTAAACCCCGTGGGCCAGGTCAGGTCGGGCCACTCTGCTGGGACCACAGGGTGGCTGCAGGCTGTGCCCCTTCGGCTTGGGAAGGGACAATCCAGCCTTCTAGCTGGGGGAGGAAGCAGGACACGGGGCTGTGGAGGGCAGACTGGGGGCTGGTGTCACCTCTGGGTGACACACCCCTCACGCTCCTCCCTGGTCCTGAGCAGCTTGGGGCTGCCACACCCCGTGTGACGCAGGAGACAGCTGGAGCACCCAGCTGGGGGCCCTCTGGCCTGGCCCCCACTCCTTAAGCCTCAGCCGTACAAACACAACCCCAGCAGCAGGTTCGGAGCGGCCCACTCCCCAGCCCCCGGCCCCTGCTCGCTCGGGCGCAGGCACGTTTAGAAATCAGCTCAGGGAGGCTGCGTAGAGGCCCTCGCAGGCTCCGTGCAAACCGCATCAGAGGTCTTGCCCCAGGCGAGGGTGACGCAGAGCGGCATTTGCGTTTGGGGGGGCACTGGGGACCTGGCGGGGGGGTGCTGTCCCTGCTGCTCCCTCGGGGAGCGTCACCCGCGGGAACGGGGTTTCACCTCAGTGAGAGTGACGGAGGGAGAGAGGCAGGAACACAGGACTTGACCTCTCTGCACCTGTTTGCTTAGCTCACTCTGGGCTGGGGGCCGGGGGACGGCGGTGATGGAGTCAAGGTCATAGGAGAGGCCGGGCTGCTGGGACAGCCCCCCCTTCAAAGGCAAAGGTGCCCCAAATGGGTCAGAGGGCAAGTAAAAGCCCCCAGAATCCCCTCCTCAAAAATAACCACTACCGGATGTGGACGCCTGGGTGGCTCAGTGGGTGAAGCGTCTGCCTTTGGCTCAGGTCGTGATCCCAGGATCCTGGGCTCGAGCCCCGCTTCAGGCTCCCTCCCTCTGCCTGCCAAGCCCTGCTTATGTCCTGCTTGTGCGCTCTCTCTGTCAAATAAATAAAATCTTTAAACAAAGAACGTAACTACTATTAACTACTATTAACAGTTCCATGAATCCTTTCTCAACATCCCTTTTCACATGTACTTCTAACTTCCGTTCATTATTTATTGCTTATTTGTCTAGTGTGTGATTACGTGACGTGACATTCACCATCGTGACCGTTTACAAGTGCACAGTGCGGGGACTTGAGGCACATTCCCACTCCTGTGCAACTGTCCCCCCTGCCAGTGTCCAGAACTTTCCATCTTCCTAAACCGAATCCCACCATCCCTGTGGAACGCAGACCCCTCCCCTCCCCCTCGCTGTACTCTCCATCTCCATGGATCCAACCACTCTGGGGTCCTCAGAATCCTATGGGATTTGCCCTTTCGTAGCTGCCTTATTTCATTCTGCCTCGTGATGAGGCTGGCCCACGCTGTAGCTGGTGTCACCGTGCCCTTCCTTTCGGAGGCTGAGTGACATTCTGTGCTGTGGACAGACCCATTTTTGTTGGCCCATCATCCGCGGACGGACACTTGGTGGTCGAGAAGGTGCCACTTTGGGGCTTTGGGCCCTGAGGGGCAAACACAGCTCTGGTCCGGTCGTTGGCAGTTCTCGGAGGCTCCCGGCGGAAACGGGGCTGCCGGCTCAGACGGGTCAGTGCTTCTCGCTCTCGCTCTGGCCATTTCCACCTCCCTGTGGACGCACAGCAGCTGTTGGCACACCTGCCCGGCCTTGTTCCCTCGGCCAGTTCTCAAGGGTTCCAGCACAGCGGGGCTCCGATCGACGTGCCCGGCTCCCCGCTGGCTAATATTTGGGTTTGCTTTTCAATGAAACAAACAGGGGCCGCGGTGGGCTGAACGCTCGTGCACGGCTACCCTTCGTGGGGGCTGGGATTTCTCAGGATAAATCCCTGGAAGTGGAATTTGGGATGTGGGGAGGGGCGTGGGCCGGGCTTCCTGACTACGGTCCTTTCCAAGGCTCAAAGGCCTTGGTCGAGGAGCTCGATGGCTTGTCTCTGCCGCCCCAAAGACAAAGCCGCGTCCCCAGAACCAACCACTGCTGACAGGTAAGTAGGTTTCAACCTCGTTGATGGGCCAAATTTGCTATTGGGCCAGGCAGCCGCCCTCCGGCTACGGTCAAATGCGTCACATACATAAACACAAATTCAATAAAGCCCAAGGCTCGCCATCTGCTTTTCAAAGAGGAAGCCGTAGAAATGAGCAGGTCCCCACGCCCGGGGGCCTCTGACATTCACGTGGTAAGAACGGGACAGCGATCTGCCCACCCTGATCCAATTTTCCCTCAGCTGATCAAGTTAGGGAGAGACGCATTCAGTAACGCACCGGAGGGGGGGTGGGGGGCGCGGAGGCAAATTAAAATGACCAGGACACAGATCTGCCACATGCAGGAGGAGAGGGGGTGCCAGGAGCTGGAGGACAGGCGGGTGGGCTCTTTCCGGAGGCACTTGGTCGGTGTCTGGAGCAACAGGTTGTCTCGGAAGGGCTGAGTGTCACAGTGCCGGAAGCTCGTGCCCCCGTCCCCGGACAGCAGGACTGCGACGTCTGTCACCGTGTGGTCACTGCTAAGGGCTCTAGATCCGTCCTGGAGCCTTGGAGGACCATGTCTTGCCGAGTCCTTTGCCACAGCCTCCTGGTTGTTTGCTGCCCCTCACAACATCTCAGCATGGAGGCCAGTCTTTTAAAAACCGAGTCGTCAGGGCGCCTGGGTAGCTCAGGGGGTTGAGCCTCTGCCTTTGGCTCAGGTCATGATCTCAGGGTCCTGGGATCAGGCCCCGCATCGGGCTCTCTGCTCAGCAGGGAGCCTGCCTCCCCACCCACCGCCTGCCTCTCTGCCTACTTGTGATCTCTCTCTGTATCAATTAAATAAATAATCTTAAAAAAAAAAAAAGAAAGAAAGAAAGAAAAAGAAAAACCGAGTCATCAGCTGACATGAAGGGGCAGTGGAACCCCGGGGAGGCCGGCGTCTCCGTCGGGGAACAGAGGAACATCCCTCGCTCAGAGGAAGGCCCCAGGAGTCACCGACGAGTTGTGTGGTTCGGCGTCTCGGTTATTCTCCATTGTGCGGTCTACGAATGCCAGGCAGACCCCCATTTTAGTCTCAGCCTGACAATATCCTCTGCGGAAAAGAGACGCCGTGCGCTTTGGGGGCCAGCCTGCGTGCAGGACCTGCGGCGCCTCCCCGGCTCTGGCCAGGGGCCTGCTGGGCATCTGGAGCCAACACGCTCTCCGCAGGCTGATTAATAGTACTCGGGGATGGGATGGGGGCAACGGTCTGCGTGCTCCCTGCCCACCGGCGTGGACAGCAGGGAGCCCCCGAGTCCCCAGATTAGAGCAGAGGGTGGTCACCATAGGAGGACAGTGACCAGGAAACCACAGACCTCGGTGAAGCGAGGGACCCCCATTCCGAGGGAGCCATTCCCCGCCCACCTCGCCTGGGTGCGCGGACCTCCCTGTCTCCCATCAGAGGCTTCAGGACAGAAGCAGCAGCGGCAGAGAGACCCGCGGGGAAGCTGATGCTGAAACAGGTGACGGCCATGTGACCAAGCACGCAGCAAGCAGCCCCGCAGAAGAGACCCGCCGCCTCCGAGACAAAAACCCTGATGCCCAGGGGAGCAAACTGATTGAGTCAACAGAAGGAGAATTTAAAATACGCATAATTACTACCTTTAGAGCGATAAGAGGGTTTATCGGATCCATGAAGCAAGCATGGGCTTTTATATAAAAGAACTAATTAGAGATCTTGGAATTTAAAATAGTTGGGCTGGAAGCGGAAAGGGGGCATCTGAGGAGCAAATTGGCTGAAGACCAGGCAGGTGCCGCGCCAGGAGCTCGTCTTAAAGGGCAAAGTCATGGAAAGAGGCAGAAGTCGGGACCTTGGGGACAGCGCCAGATGCCCCTTGGCCATCTGATAGATGTTCCCCAAGTGACACATTGAGGACAGAGAGGAGAAGCTGGCCACAGAAAGACGAGAGCCACAGAGAGATGCCCACGTTCCACTCCAAGAACTGGCCAGGCACAGACCCACGAACCAGGCCTGTTCTGGACGCGCAGCCCGTTTCCAGGTGGGCGGGAGCAGAGAGAAGGTTCCCGTGTTCCCAGAGAGAGCCCCGCGCAGGCGCCCGGAGCCGCGGTAAGGAAGGCAGGGACGCACCTGCGGAGGCGTGGGAGCGGGTCCCTGTCCCTTCTCCTGTGGGCAGCACCAGGCGGCAGGAGACGCAGGTCCCTCCTTCCAAGTCCGGAGAGAAGATGTCACCCAACCTGGCACCCCAAGCCCAGCGTTCTGGTTTGAGAACTAAAGAAGTCAGACGTTCAAGGACTCGGGAATGTTACCCCCACCCTTTCTGACAGCGTTACGTCCAACGACTCGATCTGACAACACAAACATCTTAACCCGAGGAAGAGGAAGGTGGGACGCAAGAATTGACAGGGAGATAAAATCGAACAGAACTCGGAGCGAAGTCTGGGTCGTTTTGTTGTTATCGGCACCTCTCGCTGTCGTTGTTAGGACAGGGTTCAAACACGGGAAACATGCAGAGAATGAGATTACAAAGACTCGTGTGCCCACCGCTCAGGCCGCCTGTGCGACTGTTGTGCTACATTTGCTTTGTTTTTATAAAATTAACACCCATCCCAGGTTCGGTTAAGCTGCCTGACCTCCCCTCACATCAAAGCCATTTCTCAGCACATAGCTAATTGGGTTAAAGTAACAGGCACAAAAACATTGATTTTTTTTAAAGTGTTCATTTTGTAACCGGCCACCTTGTTAAACTCATAATTGTCTTGATAAATCTCCGCTGGATTCACTTGAATTTAAGAAGCAGAATTTTCCGCGTGTCAGGGAATCGTCACGGCGGGGCGTCTCCTGGCTCAGTGTCTGTGTCTTGTATTTCTGTCCCGCGTTCTCGCTAGGCTCGGGGAAGCAGCTGCATGGGGACCGGGCAGGCAGCTTCAGGGTTTTCCCAGGCTTCCCAGCACGTAGGACACCTGCTGCTGACCCATGTCCATACCCTCCCGCAGGGTAGCAAGACTCTCTCCTTTCCTTTTCAAACAGCAAGAGCCTCTGACTGTGTTCGTCGCCTTCTGGCCTCTACTCAGGTCATCCCAAGCTTTCCCTGCCTTTCTGAGAAGGCCGAGCTGTGCTTCTCAAACCTTCGGGCCTCGAGATCCCTTTATGCTCCTAAAAATTTCTGAAGACCGTAAGAGCCTACATGAAGAGCATAGGTTTCCAAGTTTTACTGCGGGATAAAAAGGAAAATCTACGTAAGCAAAGATAAGACCTTGTCCTCCTGGTGGGAGCTGCCATGTTGCAAAGACAAAGCTCTAGCATGTTGATTCTAATAAACAGAAATAGACTTTACAGTCAAGGGCGAGCCACGGCAGAACTGGCCGCGTTTTGTTTCCCTTCCTAGTCATAAACGCAGTAGCTCTGTACCTTAGCGGAGATGCTGTCTGATTTCCACACGTGCTTTTCGCACGATGGCTCATTTACTTTTTATGCCAGCCCTTGGAGCGGTATGGTGTCATTATTACCCCATTTTACAGCTGAGGAAGCCAAAGCCCAGAGAAGTCGAGCAACTTGCCCAAAGGCACACAGCGGGGGGCGCAGGGCGGGGGCTTGAATGAGGCCGTATGGCCCGAGCATCTTGGCCGCTCTCCCTCCACGTCTCCGGATGTAGGGTTTCTTCAAGCCGATCTGCAGTTCAATCCAGGCTTAATTAGGGCCCCTACAGGGTTCCCAGTCTCCCAGGTTGATTATACAGATCATTCAGAAGAGAAAAACTCAAAAAAACCGTGAAGCAGAGTAAGAGGATGTTGGCAAGCCTCCACGTAACCGTGGCTCTGTGGTCCTGTGAAAGTTGCACGTGCCGTGTGCCAGCGAACACACAGGCACGGGGATCGTAGGGCAGTAGGGGCTCCAGGACCAGACCCCTGCGTGTCTGGGTGGACGCAGTTTCCACTTTGGTAGGGAATCGGTGACACCTGGCTCTTCGTGCATCAAAACAAAACACAAATGAGACCAGGTAAACTTCTAGCTCATATCCACGAAAATCCTACGTGGGTTAAAAAGCAAAGATCAGCTCAGAATGGCTCAAACGGTGAGGAAAATACCATCCACTCTCACGAGCCTCCCAGCAAGCCCGGCAGAACAGCGCCCGGGAGAGCTGGCAGCCTCGCCACCATGGCAGACCCTGAACCCCGGGGGAAGACGGACCCCCACCTGGGAGGAGAGAGCTGTGTCCCATCAAGCAGACGCGGGATTCCTGTCCTGAGCGTGTAAAGAGCGTGTGCACATCGGCGTGGGGCCCGAGGACTCGGGAATGGAGAAGCGGGCAGGTGATCGGAGCAGATGTGTGGAAGGTTCTCAGCCTCCCCGGCAGGCAGGACGACCTAAGTCAGCCGGCACGAGAGCGCCTTCCGCCGACAAGTGGGAAGAAACAGCCCGGATGACTGACACCCCGTATTGGTGAGGATGTGAGAGACAGGCCCTGTCCAGCACGGCGGAGAGGAGGGCACATCCGGCAGGGGCCCTGGACAAGAATGCTCGAGGAAGCCTCAGAAAGCAGTTTGTAAGGAGGAGTGGGCCGGGGAGAGGAAAGCCACAGGGAGAGGCAGTGACTGGGCGCTGCTCCCATGCCGAGGCCAGGAGGGGCGAGGCTCCCGGAAAGGGGTAGAGGAGCTGGTGTGTGGCACGGACAGACACGACACCACCTGGCATTGACCCTACAGTGAAGGAGCCACAGCCCTGAGGACACCCACCTCTCTCCCCATCTGGGCCACACCAGCCGGGAAGCGGCAAGGCAGGACCGCATGAAAAGCCCCCACCGCCCGCCTCTGACACACAGCTCCCGGGCCCCCTTTAAAAAAAAAAGATTTTATTTATTTTTTTGATGCAGAGACACAGCAAGAGAGGGAACACGAGCAGGGGGAGTGGGAGAGGGAGGAGCAGGCTTCCCGCTGAGCAGGGAGCCCGACGCGGGGCTCGATCCCAGGACCCTGGGATCATGACCTGAGCCGAAGGCAGACGCTTAAGGACTGAGCCCCCCAGGCGCCCGGCTCGAGCCCCTTGTAAGAGCCACGCATCGCCGCACGCGGGGGCAGGGGGTCCTCAACCCCAGGTTTCAGGGGAAGAGAGCACAGTTCACCCAGGCAGCCCTGGAGAAGGCTCCCCGCGAAGGGACGGGAAATGCAAATCTCTCAAACATGAGTCTCTGGCAACGTTGCCTATGGGGAACAAAAGCCATGGGTCTCCTGGTCTCTCAGTGGTGTGAATACCCCAGCTTCTCACCAAAACAAACCAGAGCAAGGTATGCCTGGGGGGCTCAGTCAGTCAAGCCTCTGCCTTCCGCTCGGGTCATGATCTCAGGGTCCTGGGATCGAGTCCTGTGTCGGGCTCCCTGCTCAGTGGGGAGCCTGCTTCTCCCTTTCCTCTATCTCTGTCTCTCTCTCTCTCTCAAATAAATAAGTAAAATCTTAAAACAAAACAAAACAAAAAACAGAGCAAAAGGAAAATGGTGCAGCGGGAGAGGCCAGGCCGGCTCGGGGGAAGGGCACATGCGCTTGCTTGTGATGACGGTTTCATAATGAGGACAATCAGTGGTCTAGGTCCCTTTCCCCACCCAGGAGCCACACTGTACCCTCAACTGTGGGAAGGGGTCCGGTTCGGGGTGCCAGGGGTCAGTGACAAGACCAGGGACGGTGGTGGAGGGCACATGGAGGGCAGAGTTTGCGGCTGGGGCCTCCCCTTCCTGCCACGTTTCTGACCGCGATTCGCAGAGCAGATCAGTGGCCTGGCAATTGGCCAGGTCTGGGGCAGAGCCTCCATCGGCCCCAGTTCGGAGGCCCACACTGACGTGTCTCCAGATGTTCTCCCCAGAGCCTCGCGCGCAACAGAGCATTGCCAAGGGAAAGACAAGAATGCCAAGCCCTCTCCAGAGCCCAGGGGATGAGGGAAGGCCCGCCAGGCAGGGCTGTGGAGTCCCCGGGGCGGTCAGTGGGAAGCGGCCACGGGCAGGGGCCACGGGTAAGTGCCAGCACCCCACCCCCGGCTCCATCAGAGCTAAGGAGGCCGTCCCCCCGAGGCCCCCATCCACCCCCCCCGGGATGGAGGAAGCCCCCAGGACCAGGGCTCCAGACACCAGCACTGAGGCACCAGGCCAGAAGAGACGGGGGATTTGGTGCTCCGCACAGGGTTTGCTGCAAGGATGGCTGCATCCATGCTGGTAGGGCCCAGCCTAGCCTGGGCGAGCCGAGGCTCCCCTCGCCCTCACCCTAGGTGGTAAGCGGATCTGTGCAGCTCAGAGCCACGCCTGGGGAAACTGAGCCTTGAAGGCAGCTGAGTGGGAAGGGCACTCACCCGCCCCAGGAGCAGGGCCAGGATCCGGTCCCTTCCCGCCCGCCTCTAAGCCCTTGTCTCTCCGTGGCCCTGCCCCACCGCAGTGCGGAGCTTGGCGTATAACCACCACCAGATTTGCATCCTTAGGTCCAAGTTCGGGACCAGCTCAGACTGCGGTCTGAGCCTGGGTGCGGGCCTGGAGGAGGCGGCAGCAGACCCATTAGAACATGGGTTCTGAGAGGGCAGGGCTGGGCCTGGGGAGGGATGGTGGGCCGGGCCAGCGTGGAGAGCTGAGGTTGCCCCCCATCTGGGGAACCACGGGGAACAGTCTGGCTGTCTCCTGAAGCACCGGGGCCCTGGGATGTGTGCAGGACAGATTCAGGGGCACAGAAGCTCTGCTGAGGGGTCTCAGGCTGGTCCAAGAGTCCCCAGGGCTGATGGGCTCAGACGGGCTCTGCCCCTTCTTCCTGGCAGGCCCCGGGATGGGGACAGGGTGCTCTGGTCACGAGTCACCCCTGAGTTGCTCAGGACCTCTGTAGCCTGGCTGGTCACTTGCACTTCCTCGTCAGTCCAGCGGGAACAGTCTCAGTGGCCAGTGGTCCCCAGCGGGGGCGTGAGGAGCGGAGGGACGGTGTGCTTCTGGTCACTCAGTGTCGGGGGTGCAGAAAATCCAGGACCAGCACAGAGCCTCCGGCTCCTGCCTTCCTGCCGAGGCTGGCGATGGGAGACAGCGGAGAACAGAAAAGGCAAAACTCTGTCCTCACGGCTCTTCTAGCCCAGAGCAGACGGACAGGGGACGGGGCAGCCCACGGCTGAGACCGTGCCTGGAACCGGGACCCCGAACATGCGCACAGGGGCTGGGTGGAGGGGGCAAGGCGGGGGCTCCTGAGGATGAATTCATCCTCCGCACTCCTCTGGGGGGTTACGAGAGGGCCGTGGGCATCTCCAGGGCATGGCACTGTGTAGGGACCCTATGTGAGGCTCCTGAGCGCCCCAGGCCACCCAGACATGGGGGTGGGGGGCAGCCAGGTGAGGGCAGGAGGGAGCCTTGGCGTCCACACCTCACCCTGCCCCTTTTGACTGCAGAGCACCGGCTTAGTCCCTGCCCTTGGTCTGCTGTGCTCATTCTGCTTCCCCATCTTAACCCGATGGCTCCCCCTCTTCCTCTGCTCCCACAGCCTCCCTCCTCCTGGCCCCAGTCCACACCTGTCGCTGTCAGCCACGGCAGCAGGGACTGGCGGCAGGGATGGGTCTGATAAGACAGCAATGGCCAAGCCCTTGTTTTCGATCTTTGTGCCCCAGAGACGGTCAAGTGCTCTAGGGCCCTGGGTGGCGTGACTGCCGTGGCCCCTCAGAGACTGTCCCACGGGAAGGCCCTGCTCTCCCCACCTCCCATGACACTGTATCGGCACATGTGACGTCTGCCCATGTCACATCACCTTCGCCCTTCTGTTCAAATGAGCAGCTTTCTGCCTCCTCCAGAAACCTGTGCTAACAGAGCAGACAGGTTATGGGGAGATCACTTTCATTTTAGGATCCTACAGTCCAAATAGGCAATGTCTTGTTTTTCTCTCCTGTTTTTCAGCAGGAGAGGCTCAGGCCTACATGGCAGCATAGGACGGGCTCAGCACAGACTTCAGAGTCAGACGGGGGGGTTGGGGGGCACGGCATGACCTAGAGCAGGCCGTTCACCTTCTCCGGTGTCAGACGGGTAAAACAAGGCAAGATTCCTTGCCCCCCCGCCCCCTCCCCGGGCTGTCAGAAGAGCCGCGCACTAGTGAGCTCACCCCACATGTCAACCGTGTGTACTACTGTCCCGGGGCCCGTGCCACCCAACCCAGGGAGCCCCGTCTCCTCAGCCCTCGGAAACCTCGCCCACTCCGAGCTCCCCGGTGCGGGGCCTCCAGCTCCGTCTCTGCACCCACAGTGCGCCGCACGTGAATGAATGAACGAGTCCGGGCACGCGCTGCCTGGATTTGCTCAAGCTGTGGCGAGTGGGCTGGCTGGGAAGCGAAGATGAGATCAGCAGAGCTCTTGGGAACGCTTCTCGGGAGAAACATTCCCAGAAATGGAGGAGACGGAAGACTCTCCCGTAGCCCCCGCCTCACGCCCCACCCTCGGCAGGACGTGTCACGATGAACTGTGATTCACCCACAGAGCCCCCGGGGGACCCCTGACTGCTGGCGCCACCTCGCCTTCATCCATTATCCTCGCAGATTCCTAAAGAATGAGCTATCAAGCTCGCTGTCTCAACGTTGTACAATGTTGCAGTCAATGAAAACCACCAGTGATTTCTGTTCAGACAGACAGGCTGTCTTTTCAACCAAGGCGATGGCAACACCGCGCGTGCTGTGTGTGCCCGAGCCCCCGCTGGCACCCCCAGCGGGCCCATTCCTGTCGCCCTGCAGGCTCGGTGTCTAACGCTCGCCCTCTTGCCCTCTCCTGCCTGCCTTGTTATTCTCCCCGTCACACCCAAAAGACACCCCGCCCAAAGCCCTTGATCTGGAACGTGAGTGCACCTTGCCTCGCCAACATCACAAAATAATCACAATGTCATGGTGTTGCTCAGCTCCCCTCACCGCCCCCCCCAAAAAATCTACTCTCTAAATGGGCTTGGCCTGGATGGACACAGGTTCAGTGACATAAGTGACACAGAGCCCATTCGATCAACGGCAAAACCCCTCAGGAGGGCCAGGAGTGCAGACCAGGGAAAGAAAACAATTCAAAGACCAAACAAAGGTTAATTCAGTAATTGCCCAAAGGCACCAGCAATTTCCTGCAGTACGTGCTGGTGGAAACAGCCGCCATTTGGGTCATTTGGCCCAGTGAGTGGTCAGCCAGCTGCTGCTTGGACACGTCTAGTGATGGTGAACTCACTCCCTCTTGAGGATTCCCAGAAAGGGAATTGGAGAAGCTCTGGGCCATTCTTCATATCCGGGCCGAATCATTACTCCTCAAGAACTTGGCTCCCCTGTGTCCCCACCAGATGAGACTCAAGTCAGAAGAAGCAGCTGCATGCGTACCCTTTTCCTCCAAGAACGTAATTTCCTCCGTCTGAGTTGACGTGACTATCTTCCATGTGCGGCTGTGAACAGAGGCCCGCATACCCGCAGTCACAGGCTTGATTTATTCCTAGACGTCAAGTCAGGGAGTGCGGAGCCCCGGAGAGAAACAGGCATTGGCTGTCACGGCCCCTCCCCTACGAGCTATCCACCCTGGCCCCCCAAGAAAGTGGATGAACATGAAGGTCTTGTCTTTAGAGCCCAGGGATGATCATACAAAGCTCCATTTGGCCCCAGTGGAAAATGAACCCTTGTAAACAGCCACACGTGTTCGAACGGGTTGGGGCTTTGTAACCAACTCGGCCATCTGTTGGGTCTGAGTGTTGTCCGTGAAGCTCTGTGCTGGGAAAGATTCTGGTGATGCGGCCATGGTAGCCGCCATCAACAGAAGCTGCCATGGAGCAGAACGCATATGGTAGTGGAAGGAGCACTGGGGAGGGGCGGGGTGGCACGGAGCCGTTCCTTCCACCCCCAGGACTGTTTTTCGCCAACCTGAAAGAACTATGTGTAGCTCAAATCCTTTTGTCGCCGACACCAGGAGAACTGGCTGTTTAAGGAAACCTGACAGTGGATTGTTTCTATCAAGTCAGACCAGTGATTCTTCATTTTCCCCCCATTTTTAGTTTTGGAAATGGGTTTTTCCTTAAGCCAGGCCATGGTTCGGTCACACGAAGAGTGAGTTCAATGGTGACCTTGGAACATCGTTCTCCAAAGGAAATCCGTTCAATGCAGCCTCCCCCCACCCTGGGACCAGTGGCAAGCTACTTCATGCCTCGGTGACCACCGGTAAAGTGAGAGTAAGAAGGCTCTCTAATTCATATGCTGTGTTTTCCGTCCTGGATTAAGTAAAATGAGCTCCGAGGGCATCGTCACAAGCCCCCAGAGCCCACCTCTGCAGAGCGTGGGAAAGAAATCAGTGCCTCATGGGGTCAGGAGCTCCAGAGGTCCGCAGCCGCCCAGACCACAGCTGGGGAATTCTGCTGCGTGTGCATGGAAAGCAGACGTGGGAAGAAGGCCACTGGAGATGGTTGTGAAGAGGACTTGGCAGTGATGCTCCTTTTAAAATTCTTGGCACACGTTTGCCAGGATCTAAGCAGTCCTGAAATTTAAAAAATTTAAAAAAAAAAGTGGCTCGGTTGTCATAATCGGGATTTTGACAGAAAATGTCAATTTAAAGGATTTCTAAGCTGACTCCTAGGGCACCAATTGGCTGGCTGGTTTGCATCTCTCACACTCTCCCCCCCCCGCCAGCCTCCTTATATGGAATCTCCATTAATGTTCCCATATTTTTTCCCAGGTTGGGGAGAACATCAAAAATCCGGAAGGAGGGTGTAAGGAGTACGTGTTTGGGACTTAGTCTAGCCCCGCTCTGGTCTGCAGCTCCCCGGCCTCCGATCTTCGCCACAGACTGAGGGCACTACCAGCGTCTGTCTCACTGGATTGTTGAGAAGATTTAAATGAGACAGTGCAGGCAACGCATTCAGCCTTGTGTCTGGGACGTACTGAGCCCACGATGAGGGATGTTTATCATGAAATTAGTGCCTGGTGGAAGCAGGTACTGCACACAGTTAATTAGTGAATCAAGCACAGCCACTGATCCCTTAGGAAATGAGGCAGGTGACGTTTAATTATCCCGCTTGGAAGGGACAGAGGTACTCACAGGGGCAGACGCCAGCTCTTTCCATTAGTTAAGTGGAATGAGGTAGCTGCCCGCTTTGCTATAAGGAAACTCTCTAGAGTCAGGGTGGCTTGAACAGCTTTGGGAAGCTGGGCAGTCACCGTGCCCAGGGGACCTGACAGGGTGAGGTGGCAGGCCGGACATGTGTTGGTCTGTAAGGACTCCCCCTTTCGGTCCTGGGGTGTGACTCTGAGCAAGGTGCTTCCCCTTCTCTCCTTAGCCCACCTATAAGGTGGGAATGAACTCCGGGCTGGTCACTTGATTCCCTCTACATGTCCTCAGTATTCTCATCTCGAGAATGGGAGTGAAGTCACAGGTTCTTCCTACCAGGATACAGCTTCTTACAAAGAACTTCAGAGTCAAAAAAGCAAACATTCTACTCTGTTATCAATGTGCGAGGCATGGTTCTTAATGCTTCACATACTCTAATATTTCATTCCAGACCCCTTCCAGCTCAGGGGCCCTGTGGCTTCAACCTCTGCTCCAGTATCTACCTGCAGGGGCCAAGGTCACTCACTGCCTCTTGGAGACTCCTTTCGGGTGGGGGGACCTCGTGTCAGGAAGGAATCGGCCCTATCTTTTCTCCGTCAAGGTGCAGCCATTGCTCCCAACTCCGTGCTTTGTGGTCCCAAGGAAGACCTCTGCTCCCTTCCTCTATGGATGCCCTGAGAGATCCAAAGGCAGCTAGCAGACCCTAACCCCACCAGCCAAGAGTGGGACAAGCACTGCCCTTTCTCTCCCTGGCCGGGTGGCTGTTCGCCAGGAATTGGAAACAAACCGTGATAAAGGCCAGCGTTTGCTGCGCACTCACTGTGTGTCAGACCCCGGACGTCCCTGCCCTGCATTCTCAGACCACCCTGACAGGCACCTGCATGGCTCATTTCAAAGAGAACCAGAAAGAGACTCCCCCTCTCCCGGGAAGAACTTGCCCCAAGGTCGCCCTGTGGGGTAAGCAGCAGCAGCTTCAGCCTGACTCCCAATCCCAGCGCTGTGGAAACGGGGAGCGCCGGAAAGCAGGCGAAAAGCAACGGGAGCCCCCGCAGGGCGCGTAGCGGGGGCCTGGGCGCCCCCCAGGCCGGCGGGAGGTCTCAGGGCCGAGGCCCGGCAAATGAGCCTTCAGCACCAGGGACAGCTCCCAAACCGCTCCCCGCCGCCCCCGACGGCGGCGCGCGCGAAGCCAGCGGCGCGCTCCCCGCCGCCTCGGGCGCGCGCCCTCCCGCCAGCGCGCGCCCCGCGCCGGGGACTGGGAGGGAGCCGCGCGTGCCGCTCGCAGGGAGCCAGCCTGCGCGTCCCGAGCCGTGGCCGCAGCCGGAGCTGGCAGGGGGCTCCCGCCCCGGCACGCAGTCGTCTCCCGCTGGCCTCCGGGCCTCCCCATCGCCAGTCTCGCCCGCCCGGCCCCAGCAGGCGCCGCAGCCCGTGGCCTGGGCAGGAGCGGCCGCCGGTAGCTGCGCCCTGCCCGGGACGGACGCCGGACCGCCCCGTCACGTGCGCCCAAGTCCTCGGCCGGCCGGGGCAGCGCCGTTCCCATGGTTCAAGGTAAGGGCCGAGCGGTCGCGGGGCGCGGGGGCCCAGGACGCCAAGGACGCAGGCAGGGAAGCCCCGACTCGGTGCCCACCTCGGCTGGAACACCCCCTGCAGCCTGGAGCCAGGCCCCTGCCCCACGCAGCAGCCCTGCCACACCACCTGTCCCATCCCCATCCGCCCTGGAAGTGCGCCCCAGGGGAGGTAGCTGTGGACCGTGAACGGGGACCCAGGTGGGCAGCAAGGGTCTGAGGGAGGCAGGGGACCCACTGTGCCAAGGGACGCCTGGGCTCTGTCTTGGCCTGGCCATGAAGGAAATCGGGGAGAGAAAGTTTCCGAGAGGAGCCTGGCCTCCATTCTCTCTGTTGCCGGGAACTAAGACCTTTCATTTGCTGAGGCTTTGCCTTCTACCAGACACCGGCCTGCACCCGACCTGCAAGTAATCATTCATGCAATTCACCCAACACCCGTGAGAAAGGGGCGTTGGCCCTATTTGACAGATGGGAAAACTGAGGCTCAGGGAAATCTGGTCCCTTGTCCAAGGTCACACAGCCAGTAAATGGTAGAGCTGACCTGAAACCCCCATCGTCTGTCACCGCCACTGGCCTCACACGCACCTTTGCCTGTTTGAAATCTCAGCTGAATGGGGGAGAGGAGTCTCAGGCTGGCGTTTGTGTTTTCCTAGCCAGGAATAAAAAGACCTTCCAAACCCCAAAGACCCAAGAGAGATTGCCTGTCCACCCTCCCGGCTCTGCCACCTCATTGCACCCAGTGTCCAGTGCTCCCAAAGCAAGGGCCACGTGGCCACTAACAGTCCTGCCAGGGTACATCTCATGCCAGCACCCATGATTCGGTGACAAGAATCTCAAAGGTTAAGTTCACTGACCCTTCTCGAGGATAAGGGAGGCTTCCAGAGGCCTTAGCCCCTGCATGGCCTGTTTTCACATTCCTCAGGACGCTGGGCCTCTGGAGAGCGCAAGGGGACAATCTGCCACCCTTCCCCCAGCATTCCTTTCAACTCACACCAGGATGGGCTCTCGGTTGGGGCGGGGGGAGGGGGCGTTTCCAGACACCATGAGAACGTCCAACCCCAGAAATTTCCCACTTGCTAGGACAGCCTCCATCCCCCTCTGCCAGCGGCACTGAGGATGGAGCCTCGGTGACCAGAGCTCTTCTTCCCAAAGCAGGCGGTGCCGCCCTCCCTGGGCCCGGGGGAGGGACTGACTTTAGCCTTTTGTGCACTTGCCACAAGCTTGCTCGGGAGCTCCGGTGCTGGGAACTTGTGACACATCCGTCTTGCTCCCGAGGCTGGGGCTCAGGCAACATGGGGTTTGTTCATTTTTCCATCTGGCAGTGGCTGTGGGGCGCCTGCATGACAGGGTGAAAAGAACAGGGTGATCCTTGGGCCCGGGTCCTCCCGACTTCCGGTCTCCCTGCCACTCGAGTTTCCAGTGGGGCTCACTGGTTGGGACTTACTCAGTAGGCTTGGAATTGGCCTCCTGAATGGTTTGAGGGTCTGGGAAGGACCTGCAGGCTCTCTCAGCCTCCGTGTCCAGGGGTGCAGGGGGATGGGTGCGTGGGGAGCCCTGGGGAGCATCGGCTGGTCTTTCTAGAGCTCGCTGTCACTCTCTGCCAGGAGCCTACGGAAGTGTCGCAGCTTCTCCAGCCTGGCCTCTCCAGGGGAGAGAGGGGGGCGCCTACCACAGAGCCCCTCCCAGCCTCCGAGGCTTCAAGTTCCCAGACAGGCATCGCTTACACGGCACAATCGTCAAACATGAGTAAGGACGCTCGGGGGGAAAGGGTGGGCACAGCCGGAGGAGCCAAGACAGATCTGCCCAGTTCTGCCACCTTTCCAGATGACCTCGGACAAGTCACTCTCCCTCACAGTGTCAGCGGTGAAATGACAGAGTGGCTCGTGTTATGTCCCTGATGGGCCGTTACCACTCTGTTCTTCAGAGCCCCGGACCGAGCGGTAAGGCTGGGAGGAGCTGCAGTATCGAGGGAGCTCAGAGGGTCCTGAACTCTCGGGGCCAACCTGAATCCGAGGCCCCCACTCCAGCGACCCCCCCAGCCTTGCCTGTTTGGACTCCAGCTCTAAATCGCTGAGTGCTGGTGCTGGTGCTGGGGGAGCCGTATGGCCCGGCCGGCCCGAGGCTACACAGCAGGGACCCGCCTCCCACAGGGAGGCCTCCAGGCCTGCTCTACAAAGTGGAGGCAGCGAGATCCCGTGAGGCATAATGGCGGAGCTCAGGACGGGTGAGGGAGCAAGCGGGGCTGCGGCAGAGAATTATTACCTGTCAATTGCGTCTGACTCCGCGCAAGAGGCAAGGTCCAGTGGCCACAGGGCCCCTGTCCTGTCCTCCCGGGAGCTCCCGGCCCTGCCACTGTCTCCCCAGTAAGCAAGCCTGTGTCTGTCCGTCAGTAAGAGGCACTTTGTTTGGGGAGGGGTGGAGAGTGAATCTGGGGCTATCTTGGGCAGATCGCTCAGCCTCCTCCTGTGCAGAACTGAGGGTCCCCTGGCTTCCCCCACAGCACACGGCGGCCACTGAGAAACTGGGCCTGCCCGAGGTGTTGGATGCCCCGAGTCTCTTCCCACAGTCTGCTCCGCGGAGGCCAGGGCGACCGGGGCTTCTCAGCTTGGCTCTGCTCTCCTCCTGGCACTGGTTTTCCTTGCGGTGTTCCGATCCCTTTGGATTTGCTCCAGAGGGGATTTGACAAGCCCGGCCCCTCCCGTGTTTGCCAGCTCCTCTCCTTCCGCCGGCTCTCGTGGCTGTGGGCACGCTGGTTTCTCTTTTCAGAGCTCTTTGTTCCTTTGGGAATGAGGTCCCCTCCCAGAACAGGCTCAAGCTGGGGATTCCTCCCCCAGGCTTGGCCCAGCCTGCCTGGCTGGGGCTGTCTGAGGAGGAATTCTAGGGGCCACCTTGTCCCCGGGTAGACCAGGCTGCGGCAAGAGCCCTGAACTCGCACTGGGGTTCGTCTCTGAGTCTGGCATTGCTGCTTCCTGGGCCGCGCTCTGAAATGGGGACTGTGGCCCGTACTTCCCAGGGGGCCTTGCAGGATGAAAGAAATCATCCTGGTGAGAGGCTTGGGGCCTCTGGAGCGGGGGAGCGAGGGGTAGGTTAGAGCAGGCAAGGCTTAGAAGCCCTGCTCTGGGGGTGGCTCTCTTCAGAGGGTCCCCAGAAACCGCAGGCATCGCGAGCCTGGGAGGGGCACGGCCAGATCCGGCTTCAAGAAAACGTCCATGGGCTGTGGTGTGAGGGCTTGCTTGGAGAGAGCGAGGCTGGAGGCAGGAAGGCTCTGGAAGAGACCACTGTCTCCAGTCGGGAGCGAAACGACGGCGGCCCGGACCGGGAGAGTGAGAAGTGGGAAGCCACAACCATCCAACCCAGGCAGAGGCACTTGGATGCGCATTGGGTGGTGGGAGGGGACTGAGTGGTGGCTGGGAACTGAGCAAATAGTGGCCCTAGAGCACCCTTCTGCACGGGGTGGGGTCCCGGACCCCCGAGGGGGCTGTTCTGTTCCAGCAGCAGCACAGCGTCAGAAGTGCCTGGCACAGCCTGGCTCAGTGGTACGGCCTGTCCTCTGCACGTGGCCCGCCTGCCTCGGGGGGCTTTCCTGGGGTGGGACCCAGGTGGTGCCCAGCCGGTCACTAGACCCCTGCACTCAGCTTTCCCAGGTGGCAGAGGTGGGAGGAGCGTGGGCCAGTCAGGAGGCCCAAGTGGAGGCTGGCCCAGGCTCCCAGGGCTGCAGCCTCATCTGCCACGTTCCCTGGCCACGAGAACAGGTTGGTAGAGTGGTGGAGTGGGTGAGAGCAGTGGTCACTGGGGCTGGCCAGAGCTATGTTTCTCCCCAAGCTGTGTGTCCCTGGGGAAGTGACTTAGCCTCTCTGGGCCTTGGGTTCTGCAGTGATGATATTAACATCTACCGCCTAGTGTTCGCCAGATCAGGACTCAGCGGGCCGACTGGGGAGGGTGGTCCGGGCATGCTGCACGCCCGCAGAAACCTCTCGTCCAGGCCTGGTCCACCCCCAGGGGAGCCCCGCCGGGTGGGTGGGCCATGGAGTGGCCTCGGGGCCACCCTGACTCCCCGTCTACCACCTGGCTCCGGGTTCCTCCTGACCAGATCCACAGTTTCTGCAAAGCAACAGCAATGGCAGAGGTGGCCCTTCAGGGCGCCCCCAGGCTGGCGCCGGCCGGTGGGGCCCGCTGCTGGCCTGGATCCTTGGCGAGCAGCCCCCCCTCTTATTACCGTCGCTCCTGTTGTTAATTGTCCTCCGGTGCACTTAGTGGCGCGTCCCATAGGAGCCGGCACTCGGAGCCGTGCTACCCCGCTGTGGCTGCCGTCCGCAGTGGCGTCGGCGTCCCCGGGAGCTGGCTGGGCACAGACTCTCAGGCCCCCTCCGGACCTTCTGCCCTAGCAGGCTCCCTGGGCAATCTCTGTGCTCAGTGAAGTTTGAGACACGCTGTTCTGGAAAACACGCTGCTCACGGAAACAGAAAACCGACACTACCTACAGAAAGCTGCTGCAGGTGCCGGTCTCCTCCAAGCCGCTACGTCTCCAGCGGGTCTGGAGTCATTTTAATACACTAAAGGGATTTTTAGATAAAATCCATTTATGCCAGCTCGAAAAGAAAAAATGAAACCCTGCATTCCTTGTTTTTTCACTAAGGGAAAGCTGCGGGCGTCCCCGCGGTGACCATGCCCCGACCCCCGCGCCCGCAGGCTCGTGGATTGCGTGCCGGCCCCCCCAGCCCGCGTCTTCCGGGGGCTCGTCTGCGTGTGTCCCTCCCGTGCCTTTTAGCGGCAGATCCAGACGCTCTCCGGCGCCAGCACCCACCTTCTCGTCCGTTCGCCCGGCCCCACGTTAGCGGGCCGGCCTGTGGTTCCTGGGTTTTCGTGCGTGCTGGACGGTGTCATTCCCTTGTTCCCGGTGTGAGCCCGACAGGAGAGGAACCGGCGGTGGAAGGGGCCTGAGGGGGCGTGCACTTGTGAACAGAACGGGACAGCAGGGCTCGGGAAGTTCTTGATGGATTGTAACATGGGTGTGCGGCAGCAGGCACCCCAGATTCCGAGGAAGATACCCCATGGGCCAGACGGAGCAGTCAGGGAGGGCTTCCTGGAGGTGGAACTTGGGCTAAGCCAGCAGGGAGGAGTATGGAGTGCTGGGGAGACGGGGCATTTCTGCCATCACTGCGATGTGGGACGCCGGTCTGTTGACCTGGGCTGGTAATCAGTGACTCACAGAAGATTCTCCAGCAATCCACCTGCTACGAGGGTGGGGGGACCAGCTGGCCACTTCCCGGTGGTCTCATCGGCTTTGAGCCTCAAATCTGTTGTGACTGAGGTCGCCTTTCCCATGCATCACCCACCCTCATCATCTGGCCTCTCGGCTCGAAAAGGCTCCACACCCTCCCGGTGCTGCCCACGAGGGAGGGACCCAAGGCAGCACGGGAGACCCCTCCTTACGGCCCCGCCTCAACTCCAAAGCACCAGCCTGGCTTTGGCTTTGTGCTTCCCGTCCGTGCGTCCCCCTAGCGTTGGTTGGGGTTATTTTGCCAGAATGTTGGGAGCGGGAACGGGGCTGCTGGGAGCTCAGGAGTGTGTGTCCCAGGGCATGGGTGCAGGCCGGGAAGCATCATTACTGTGTCCCTGACACTTGTGTTGGGGGGGGCTCACGTCGCGGTGTCTGAATGTCACACTTACTCCCTGTTTTCCCAATTCTCCCATTTGTTGTTGGCAAATGGACGTCCTCATTACCTTCGGGAACCTTCCTAAAGCAACGGTGCTCATTTTTCAGATTCCAAGGCAAGTGCCTAGTCCAGACGCCCTGTCTCGGCAGGACAGTCCCCACCCACCGCTCCCAGAGCCCAGCAGACCCCACTGGCTCAGGAAGGACCCACATTTACGGCCACGACCTGTGTGTCTGTTGCAGTCAGAGTCTCCCCTGAGCACTTTGTGAAACCAGCAATGGCTTTGCGAGGGCTCATTCTGGGATATGACGAACCAATTTTGGTTCGAAGGAAGACAGCGAAGAAGTCTCGTGTTTTGCAGAAAAACAGAAAAACAGCAACTTCTTCGTAACAGTGTCCAATTGCCTCTGGCGTTTACCTGTGTTTAGAGTTTGTTTGGTTAAAACATTCATTGTACAGAAGGCTCCCGGCTCAGCGCGAACCCATTTACAAAATTAAAAATACAGGCAACTTTAATTTTACCTTCGTGGAACTTCCCACATGAGCGTTTCCTCTAATTACCAAACAGATTTCTATTTCAAAAAAGAAATTTGGGGTTTACGGTGCAGTGTCTTACATAATCACTTTTGTGGTAGGTTTTCATTATCACTGGCTGTCTTGTTTTTCTCTGCGTACCCCCTCTCTTCTCTCCGGAATTGTCCCCACCATTGGCCGTGAGACCTGGGGGCAGGGGCAAGAGGGAGGCGTGGGAGCAGGTGGGTGGGGGGCCAGCAAGGCTGCCGAACCCACAGGTTGTTCGGACGGGCACAGGGGGTTAGGACCCCACAGCTCAGCCCAGCTCCCAACACAGGCTCCCCCCAGCTGGTGAGCCAAGAGGCATTGCTGAGCTGCTCTGTGTCCTGCTTTCCTGGTCCGTAGAGACGGGACGGTTGTGCCCCTCCTGCGGGGGTGGAGGTGAGGGTTCTTCGTCTCCCTGTAGGAGAGTGATGGAAGGAGCCCAGTGCTAGATTCCGGGGTCTCTGGGCACGGGGGGCAGCAGGGCCTGTTCCATGACTCCCCTGGTGGATCTCAGGTTCCCACTGTCATGTGCAGTGGGGGATCCGTACCCTGTTTCCATCCTGTCCCAGCCGAGGGCAGAGCCCAGACCCCAGCTGCGGCCCAGAGGGACCTGCCTGCCTCGGACCCTGCTAGCCCCCAGCCTCCTCAGTGGCCCGTCAGCCGCACAGTGCTCCTGCCTTTCGGCTCACTGCTCGCTCTGGAACACGCCCAGAACCTTCCTCCCTTGGGGTCGTCCTGCCTACTGCCCTCTCGGCCTGGACCACCTCTCCTGGCTAGTGTGGGTCTCAGCAGCCCTGGCATGCTTCAGGGTCTAGTCCCTGACCCCTCGTCACCTTCTCCGGAGGCCAGCCCCATGACACGCACCCTTGGACCCGCTGTTACACTGGCTCCAGGGGGCTTCCTGACTGGTCTCCCTCTGCACCCGGGACGGGGGAGCCTCCGGGGGAGGATACCTACTGGTGATGTCCGCCTGTGAGCCGAGCCCCTGGCACAGGGCCTGGCACAGAGATAGGAGCACTCGGTAGATAATTGTCGGACGGCTGGAAGTTTTGTGCTGTTCTGAGGCCCCTCCTCGTCTGCCAGGGGCCAGAGCAGCTTCTGCCTGGCCTCCCCCTGGACTGAGACTCCACCTCCCACCTTTACAGCCACAGATGACATCTTTTTTCCCATCAGGAGTGCCCTCCAAACACGTAGAGCCTCCTCAGGGAGGAAGGGACTCAGAATGTTCCAGAAATGGAAGTAAGCCCCTGTGGTGGGAGCACGACCCGCTGACCCACGGGGCGTCCGCAGGATCTGCTCCGGACGGTGCCTGGCATTTTCCAGCAGCAGGAATGTCGTGGTGGGGGCCATCCTGGGGCTGGCGGGTCTCCCTCGATCAGGCCTCAGCTCCCGGCCAGGCCTCTGGGGTTAATGCTGCCATTTTTCACTGACAACAACTACTGGTTTAACAGAAACAACAAAAAAAACCCACCACTTAATCTGCGAGACGCACTCTTTCAACAATACGCCTACACTCCCTGAGAAATGGCTGAGCCCAGTTTTCTTACGGAGGGAAGTTGATATGAAACAGATTGTGGCAGGCAGGGTCTTTGCTGGAGCCCGGGCCACCAAAGACTGCTGCGGTGGCAGAGCGGCCCCCAGAAGTTTCCAGCGGAGCCGCTGAATTACTGGTAGCGGCAGAGCCCGGTGGAGGGGACACAGGCGGGTCTGTGCTCCGGGCCCAGGGCCCACCTGTGTCAGATGAATGGAGCAAGTGGGGCAGGGTGCTGGGCGGAGGGTTGACGGCCGCCCCCGGAGGCCTCTGCCGCCAGGACGACAGGTTCGTGCGCAGGTGGGCCCCCTGGGGGCCCTCGTGGCTTGTACTTGGAGAGAACTTGAAGTGACCCCCAGGGAGGAGAGAAAAGCCTGGAATGTGGCCAGGAGCTAGAGGTGGTGCTGCCCCTCTCCCTTCCCTGAGGGTGTGTCCAGCCACTCCACTTGGCCGCCTTGGATGAACTGCGATTTCCAGAGGGAGATCTCCATTGGGGTTCATTGCACAGGTGCTTAGACCAGGTCACGTCCCAAGTCCCAGTCTAGGGGGAGCTGGGGGACCCTTGGATTGCAAGTGTCACCACTCAGGTGTTCTGACTCTCCGAGCTGCGTGGCTCTCGGTTTCTGGGACCTTGCCCGGCCACCTCCTCGGCTTGGCCTCTCCTCCCAGGCTCCAGCAGGCCTTTGGCTCCCCACCCGGCTTGAGACCCTGCCTTGAGCCTCAGGACCGGCGCAGGGCGGGGGGGGGCGGTCCTGCCTTGAATGAGCTGCGCTGACCTCAGACAAAGGCAGGGATCCAGGGGTCTCCCTGGTAGGCTCTGGGTCCCCTGGATGGCATCTGAACTCCCAGGGGAGTGCCCAGGGGGCAGTGGGAGCCCACAGCGCACCTCCCAGCTGCTGCGTCGTCCAGCCAGTCCCTCTGGGACCGCCAGGTTGCTCAGCTCACCTTTGCCTGAACTCCTCTGTTGTTCACACACACGTGCCTATGCACACGTGCCTATGCACACGTGCCGTGTACACACACACACGCGTGTATTTACCCAAGCACAGCGAGAACTGCAATTCAACATGTGCAAGCGACGGCACAAACCTCGGTCAGTCCGAGTGCCCATTCCATGCTGCATACGTATATTCCGGAGCACACGCTTTGCTAGGACAGTCACTGGCTCTCGTGTTTTTAAGGTTAACGATATATACGCACATGTGCACGCGTGCACACAGTCCTGGGAGGAGGAGGTGGCCGTGCCCCCCACCATTGGCTCTGGGCCGGCCTGGCTGCCGCAGGAATGTCAGGGCAGCTAACAGGCACAGGGTCGCCGCGGTGGTGACACAGGAGGGAGCCCTGGGAGTTGGACAAGTGCGGCCACAGCCCAGCTGTTCGCCCCACTGACCCCCTTCCCTGGGGGACCCCCCTGTGAATAAGGATGAGGACTTCTGTCTTCCTAACTCACAGGGCTGTGATCGGGGTTGATGCTGCACCTGAAAATTCGTCTTAAACAGCAAGCAGCTGTCAAGACACAGGGGCAGGGGTCACGGGGAGCGCGGGAGAGAGCGGGCCGCTCCGGCTTGCTCTGTCTCTCCCGTCCAGCGGCCAGGTCCAGGCGCACCAGCCTGTTGGGTTAAGCAGAGCTCACCTCCTTCCCTCAGTGCACGCAGGTTACAACAGCGCCCGTGGAAACCGTGGGAACCTTGTGAACCTTGTGTGTGTGTGTGTGTGTGTGTGTGTGTGTGTGTGTGTGTTTGGTTTATTGTTTTCAAAGACCTCATGCGGACGTCCCTTTGGCTCTTACGCTCCTGTGGGGATAAGGGAGGTGAATACAAGGCACAGGTCGTCCTACAGAACGTGCCTCGCTCCTCCTGTGCCCACTCTGCAGGGCCAGGACATTGGGGTCCTCTGCGGGGGGAGCCCTCAAAGGGCTGCTGCTTCCTCACCTGGGCTTACCTGAAATGAGCCCGATTCCACCCAGCCCCCGATGAACAGAGTCTTTCCCCCACGACTCCCCAGCCCACGCTCAGGCTGGACCGCGAGAGACCCAGACGCAATGAGAAATTAAGAATCTTCCAGCAATAGACCCAGAAGGCGTGCCCTGGCCAGGAGCCGGGCTGTGACCCTGCCCCCGGGACTTGGGAGCCAGGAAGAGGAGAGGTCCTCATGCTGCTCTTTATTTCACCTTAATTTCGGAAAGATCTTTGCTGTATCGAAGATTCTGGGTCGGTGCGTTTTCCCTACATTACCGCTGCCACCTGCTGTCTCCTGGCCCCACCGCTCGCCGGGACGTCCGCGTGCTGCTCCCATCCTGTCGCTCAGGGTCCTAGTCTCTTCCTTCGATGTCCACGTCATCGCCGGTCCTGAACAGTTTGCTCAGAGCAGCCCCTCCGTGCCCCCGGTGTTTCTGGTGCGTGGAGGGTTTCGGACCTGAGTTCCAGCCAGCGTTTCTGCTCACGGACCATCTGTCTGCGCACCTCCCCGTGGGGGTGTGGGTCCTGCGGGTGCGCCCCTCACCTCCTGCAGCCCTGCTCCCTCGCTCAGGGTCCGTCCCTGTGCCGTTTCACTTTGGCGGTTTCTCCCCGCGTCCCCAAGCCCGCTTCCTCCGCGGCATCTGATCTGACGTTAATCCCATCCAGTGTGTTTGCCATCGGGGGAGGAAGCTTTTTATAATCTCTGGAAATTTAGTTTGGTTCTTTCCAGTGTTACCTGTGTTTCTACCTGATGCACCCAATTCCTCCTCCCGCGTTCGGACCACAGCAGTGACAGCTGTCAGAGCTATTTTAACGTCCTTGTCTCCTAAGCCCATCGTCTGTGCCGTTTCCGGGTTAGTCCCGAGGGACTGACTTTTCTGCTCATTATGGATTGTTCTGTGGGCTTCCTCGCATGCCAGGTGACTTCCCACTGGGTGCCACACGTGGCCAGTTCCACCCTGTGCCTCTCTGCCAGGCTCGTTCTGGGCTGTGGCTGTTAGTTGGAAGTGGTCTGATTCTTCCAGCTCTGGCTTTTTTTTTTTTTTCCTCAGCATCACTCAGTCTGGCCCCTCTATGTTATGAACTTCTCCTCTAAGAGCTGGGAGCAGGAACTATTCCTGGACCCGTGTGGCCGTGAGCAGTGTTCTCTAGAATCCTTTCCGAGGGTTCTCTCTCTGACCTCAGGTAGACTTGGTGCATCTCCCAAGGTGAGGATGAACAATCTAGAAAGCATTTCAGGAAGGAAAAGACACCAAACTGCAGCAGGCACAACGATGAGCCCCAGGGCTCCGTGGAGGCTGCTCAGGGGCAGACAGACCCCGCCCACCACCCACCCTGGCACCATGTGATTTCTGATGCACCAGCTCCCGGAGCCCGCCTTGCTTTTTCTGCCTCTGGACCTTTGCACTTCCTGTTTCAAATGCAGGGACCCAGAGCAGAAACCAGGATGCAATAGGAGCTTAATAAATATTTGCTGTTGAATTGTTGATAAGCTATAAATGCCAAGGACATAGTATAGACAGTGAATGCTAGTAGATCCCAGAAGAGAGAGCCATACTCAGGATCTGGAGGGCAGGAAAGGCTTGCTCAAGGAGCATGCCAACTGATAGCCAGAGATTTTAATAAGCAGAACTGGACGGGAGTTCAGGGCCCATGGAATACCACCAGAGTCCCAGAGGCAAGACCATGTAGCGTGTGGTTGGGAGGCCCAGGGAACAATCCTCTAGCCAGGCAGGTTTAAGAAGCACGGCAGGGACAGCAAATGCCACGGTGAGGAAGGAAACCAGGGACAAGCTTGAAGGGCCAGGAACGCCCAGATGTTTGGGGCCCGGACCAGGAGAGTCATGCGCAGGCCTGGGTTCCAGGGGGGCTACTTGGCTGGAGCGTGGGGGAGCCTACAGAGGAAAACCACGGCTCTGAATGCACAGACATGAGACACAGCAGGAAGACAACCCAGCGCCGTCTGCGTGTGGGGCCTTGTTTCATTAAAAAATCATCAAGATAGGGGCGCCTGGGTGGCTCAGTGGATTAAGCCTCTGCCTTTGGCTCAGGTCATGATCTCGGACTTCTGGGATCGAGCCCCACATTGGGCTCTCTACTCCGCAGGGAGCCTGCTTCCCCCTCTCTCTCTGCCTGCCTCTCTGCCTACTTGTGATCTCTGTCTATCAAATAAATAAAATCTTAAAAAAAAAAATCATCAAGATAATACCTGTTAGTAGACTCTTCAAAGTGCCCCGGGCTCTCCAGACCCTGAGCTGGGTGCTGAGGCGCCTGGGCCCCAGAGCCCGCAGCCTGAGAAGAGAGAAGCCACGGGCTTCCGAGCAGAGAGGAAAGACAGCAGGTCTGTGCGGGCTCCGCGAAGCCGCCGTCACCTGCTGACCTCGGTAGCATTTAAAGCTCCGGGTCGAGCGCGCATCCGTCCTGGCAGTCTTGCTCCCTGGTCCCGGTCGCTGCCATGCTTGGCACACAGCCGGACCTCAATGGTTGCTTGCAGAAAGGAGGGAAGGGAGGGGAAGGAGGGTGGGGGGCTGGAGACCCACGTGAACATCCTGTTTTAAAGATGAGAGACCCTGCCACGAAGGAGGAGAGTCCGGATTCACACCCAGGTCTTTCTGGCTCCCAGGTGCACCAGGAGTAGGGGGAGAGGCCCGCCCCCACTGGCATGAGTACAGGCTGCCTGGAGGAGGAGGCATCCGAGCCGGGCCTTGGGTGGCAGTGGCAAGGGCTCCCTAACAGAACAGACAGCATCAGCCACGGGGGCTCAGATGAGATGTGGAGGGCGGCCTGGGCGAGGGGACGCCAAAGGGCACGATGGAGGCGGCAGGTGTCTTGGGAGCTAAGGGGCAGGATTTGAGGGAGGTTGGCTGTAGAGGAGGAAATCAAGTGGAGCCGGGGGTCTCACCTGGGCCACAGAGCAGGGCTTGGCCGTGATGGGGGTGTCCAGCCCCACAGAATGGAGACAGCTACCCGGAGCTCCTGGACCAGGGAGGGTCACACGGGGGAGCCTGCATCAGGGCCCAGCCCCTCCTGGGCTCTCGGGGAGCGGGCACTCCCAGTGCTGCCTGGGCCCCCGGGGGGCAGTGCTCCCAGCGTGGCAGGTGGCTCAGGGCATTCACAGGTGTCCACCTTCCCGACCCAACAGACCTGGTCTTGGGCCACCCCCGGGGACACTCTCATATTTGGGCTCAGGTGGGGCTGGGTGGTGGGCTGCCTGGGTGGTCCTGATGTACAGCCTGGGGTCAGTCTGTCGCTCCCCTGGGGGCCTCATTAAAGCCCGGTTCCTGATCAGTAAGTCTGACTGGGGCTCATCGGCTTCGGGGCTCACCAGCTTCCCAGGTGACACTGGGGTGCTCTGAGGGAACGAGTTACGGGCCTGGAGGCAGGTTCAGGAGCTAATGGTCGGCAAGGCTGCCAGGTTGGAGGGCGGAACTTGGCCCTGGGGTCAGAGAAGTTGGTTTTCTGTTCTATGGGAGCTGGGCTCTCTGTGACAGGGAGCTGGCTCCCCGCCCCACACCCTGCCTTCTCCTGGAAGCCCGCCTGATTGCTGATGCTCTGCGCTGAACTGCTCGCAGATGCCCACCGCCCCTGCAGGGGACAGGGTCCAAGGGCCCCCTGCCCCTCCCCAGGCCCCAGCTGCAGGACCCCTGCTGGCTGCCCGTGATGGACCAGGTGCTTGTCCAACCCTCTGAGATGCCCAAAGCAGCCAGCCTTTCTGAAAAAGCCCCCCATGACCAGACCCGGCCCCCAGTTCTGCCCCCACCAGCCGTGCGCCCTTGGGCAGGGGACACCATTTCTGTGACCCCCTGTTTTCTCATCTGTGAACCCCAAGGATGATGAGGAGGCCTGAATGGGGTGAGGCGCGCCTTCCCCTACCCAGTGCCGCAGACGCAGGTGTCAGCGTGGCCCAACATTCTCAGCTCTCCAGGAGCCGCGGACTTTCCCCTGGGGCACACAGCCAGAGCAGGGAGCAGAAACTAATGGGGTCAGGGTCTCCTCAGTCTCCAGGCTCCCCTTGTCCTTACACAGGAGGCCCTCCGTAGCTGGTTTGGGCTTCTCCCCCGAAATTCATCCACAGCCCCAAAGTCCCCCCACCCTGCCCCGGCATTCAGCTCCCAGAAGCGCTGTCTTGGCTGGTGACTCACTCCACAGGCACATATGGGGTTCCTGCTGCTCGCCAGGGCCTGCGCATCAAAGGGAGGCCAGTGGCGTATCCCTCACCGAGCTTGATGCAGAAGACAGGCCAGGCCTATGGAAGAGGGAGCAAAAGCTTCCTGCAGAAGGCAGGACCCGAGCGCGGTCCCAAAGGACCAGAAGTTCTTAGCCACCTGGGAGGCAGTGAGCAGTGGTCCCGGGGACATCCCAAGCCTAGGGACCATAGGGTAGGGACAGACCTGGGACCAGCATATGTATCCATGGCACGGTCCCCATCCTGAGGCCAAGGTGGGGGTCAGAGCTGGCCCAGCCAAGTGTGGGCTTTATTCAGAGGAACTGGGGACATCCAGTCCAGACTTGCTCTCTGGGGCGGGCGGGGGTCATCATGGAGGACAGTTGCTCCCATCTGTGCTCTCTGTCCCGGTAGCATCAGCATCCCCTGACACACCTGGGGCTCTGAGCCGTACCTTCCAGGGGAGCCCCCCAGTGATGGTGGGTGCGACCCAGGTCTCCGATTTGTTGGGGCCCCCGAGGGCCTGGCGCTTGGCGGGGAGCTGGGTGAAGGGGGGTGCATGTGGCAGCGGCAGAAGGCCGGGCATCCCATCCTAAAGGAGGAATGGAGGGGGCAGGGGCCAGAGCCGAGAGTGTCCGGTGCTGGGAGCCATGGGAGATGCTGTCCCGCCCCACCGCACCCTCCCTCACTGAGCAGGGAGACCCCGCAGCCCCGGCAGGGCTGAGGCCCTTGCACTAGTCCTTGGAGGACCAGCCAGGATCCCCGGTGACCGGGCCCTGCCCTTCTCGGAGCCCTTGCCACTGGGGACCCAGGCTGAGCCTCTGCCTTGAGGCAGGAGAGGGGGCAAGAGAAGCTCAGTGCTGGGGCCTCTCTCGGGGTCCCGGCAAGTCTGCACGGTGACCGAAAGGTCCAGGGTCCTCTCTTGACCCAAACCCACAGGTGCTGCTCCAGCAGCCGTACACAGACAGGAGTCCTCAACAGCTGGGTCGGCCTCGGACACGCACTAGATGACGCCTGTGTCAAGGAAGCAATGACCGCTTCCTTCGGTGTGGTTAGCCGTCGCCATCCCCCCGGGTGCCTTAGTGATCCCCGATCTCTGGGGTGGTCCCACACGTCACTGTCCTCCCCCTGGGCCAGAGCAGCAGCCGGCGGGGTGTGGAGCCAGTGGGCCTCCAGCAGAAAGGCCCACCCACCGGGGACCCACTGTCGGGCCCTGCCCGGATGTCGCTTCCTTGCTCTGGGCAGCTGTGCCGCCCAGGGGTGCCAGCCGGCGGCCTGCAGGGGTCCCGTGGGACAGGTGCAGCCCAGCGGAGCATCCCTGAGCCCGTGTGCTCCATTCTGCCGGACTGAGGCCACGAGGGTTTTCCCAAATGTCATTAGGGTCTCATCAGACCGCAGGAGCCAGGCCACGGGGACGGGCGAAGGCCTGGAATCAGATCCTGCCTATGCTTCATCCTCGGGTCCAGACCCTGGCGCACCGCGGTCTCTGTGTCTCCGTGTCCGTGTCTTCGCGTGGGGACACTCACGGGGCCCGGGCGGTGAGTGCCTGTGAGGGTTAAGTGACACATCAAGGGCAGTGCCTTCAGCTCAGCGCGGGGATGCTGCGTGTGTTTAATAAACGGAAGTCCCGGCTGGGCTCTGTCCCGCGCGTCTCCCACCCTCTGACCTGGCCCAGGAGCCACGCTCCGTTCTTGGAAGAGGAAGCTGAAAGCAGAAAGCGCCGTTTAAGTCCACCAGCAGAAAGGGTTTTGCAAACCCAGGTTCTACCCGCTGTTACCGTTAAAGGCGAGAAAAAGGCAGCCCAGAGCAGGGGCTCACCCTTCCCACCTGCCCGGGAGACACGGGGTGGGGGGCAGGCAGGTGCGGGAGGCGAGGGCCACTCTGGCAAGACCCCACCCCTGCCTGCCCAAGTTCAGAGCCTGGTCAGTGGGGGCTTGCCCCCCGGACCCAACCCCATTCCAATCCCACTTATCTCGGAGCCCTCGCTGTATCCTTGCGCTGTGCTGACCCCTGGTGACAGAGGGCGACGGATATGTGGCCAACCGGGGTCTTGCCTTCACGGTACTTGGAGTCCAATGGGGCAAGGAGGGGAATGCACCCCTGTCCTGTTCCTCCCACCTTTAGGCAAGCTGGAGGGGCAGCCAGGAAGAGGGAAGGACAAGACCCCAGCTTTGGGGCACCGCCAGGTTTACCCCCTGCTTCCCCACTCCAAACCACGTGACCCCTGTGCACGGCTCTGGCTCTGTGTCCTGGTCTGTAAAATGGGGTGAGGGTGAACCTGTCCCGACTGCGAGGGCCTGAGATGTTGGCGAAGAGTGTCAAGCCCCGCCAGGCACAGGACAGGACCCTGTGCTTCTTTCTAACGTGGGTACCTGGGAGCCACCCGGGGTGTGTGAGGGAGGCAGTGGCCTGTCCAGACAGGTTGAGGAAGCCCAGCAGGGCAGCATGGGTGGGGGGACCCCTGGGCAGCCTCTCTGCCGACGGGCCAGTGTCTTTGCTGTGCTGGAGTCGCTTGGGCCTGAACCGTGAGCATCGATCGGCACAGACGCACGTACGTCTTCCAGACCACGGGAGGTCAGGCAGGAGAGGTCTGGGGGTGGCTGGGACCCCAGGGCCGGACACAGCGGAGCTCAACATCGGACAGCAGGTGCCTCGCCTCCTCCCCCCACTACCCCCAACCACCCTGGGGCCCGAGGAGGCAGTTCAGGGCTGCTGGCCTGTGCCCAGCCCTGGCTCTGCGCCAGACGTCCAGGGTGACTCTGGGTAAGCCTCGTCTGCACAGAGAGGGGACGGCAACACACGGCCCTGAGCCCGATCCCCATCGACCCCCCATGCACCCCGAGTGTCCCCTCCTCTGGCCCGGCAGGACACTGTGCTAAGATGGAGGCTCTGGGACCGACGGGAACAGCAACAGCTTGGACTTGTTAATCTTGGAGCAGGCTCTGAAGGCAGGGAGCGCGGTAGCCTGCCTCACAAAAGGGCCCCAGGCCGGCCCTTCCACTGGCAGGTTTGCATGCCGCCCGGTGCCCCAGAGGACCAGGAGGATCCAGGTGGCTTTGGTGGGGCTCCGTGACAGAGGCCAGGAGGGCAGGAAGGCCACCCGCCTGGGGGCGCCCTCTTTCCCAGGCAGTGGGGAGGCTGAGCGGCCGGCCAGTGCCAGAGTGGTGGCCAGAGCACCTCCCTCCAGTTTCCTGGCCGTGGCTCAGGCCCCCAGCCACCCAGGGCCTGGGGTGTTCGCTCGGTCCTCTCCCTACAGCACACGGCCTCCCCCTGCAGCCTCAGCAGCATCTGGGGACGCCCGGAAGGGCCACAAGGACCAGATGTCGCTGCTTGCTCAGGGGGTGCTTCGTTTTTCCAGCAGCGGTCTGCCCCCAGACTGTGCGCGTGGGGTCACTTTGCAAAAAGATGCGTGTGCTCCCCGCTTCCCACGTGGCCTGGGGAGCGCGGGTGGGGCAGCCATGCCGGGGGGTGTCGAGGGGAAGAAGGAGCTGGATGAGTCTCCTGGCTCGCCCCACTGCCCAAGGCTCCTGGCTCTGCCTGGGTCTGTCCTGGACGTTCCCCTTCATTCTCCGAGAGCTCCCAGCACCCCCTCACCCCCTCGCCCCCACCCCCGCCGCACTCACTCATCGAAGTTTCTCTGAGCATTAAGCACCTGCTGTGCGCTCTGGGCTGGGTGGTGGGAACAGACCAGGAACCCCAGGCAAGGTCCTGTTCCCCAGTGCTGACCCTGGTGGGGGGGCTCTCCAGCGGGGAGAAATTCCAGAAGCCTGCGGACCCCGGATATGGCCAGTGCCTTGTGCCCTTTCTGGCAGTCCTGCAAGGTGCCACGGCGTGTGCAGGCCAGCCCAGGGCACCCGCTCCCCAGCCGTGCGTGGCGGCTCTGGGCAACCCCCCCCCCGTGCCCCCCCCCCCCCCCACCACGTGGATATTCTCTGGGCCCCGCACCAGGTGGGCTGTGGTCTGGGGAGCTTGGAGAGGAGACCTCCAGGGGCCGCTGGGAAGCGCCCCTCCAGGCCTGCAGGCCGCCAGCCCGACCCGGCGCAGCCCGGCCAGGCTCTGGAGAGTGTCTCTGAGACCAGCCGCAGAGCTGCTGAGAACTGCCCTGTCTATTCATTACCAAACACAGGAATCCGGGAGCCCGCAGAGCGTGAAATTAGGAACAAATGTGGAGGAGGTCTAGACAGGAACTCCGGCCGCTCTCGCTCGAGGACCACGGGGCCCCTGGGCTTCCAGGTAGCAGGAGCGCTTTTGTGAGCAGACAGACGTGTTTGTGCAGGAAAAGGCGGGCTGGCGCTCCATAAGCCCTTGACGAGACAGCGGGACAGGGCGGGGCCTGCAGGGAGGCAGGACCCTCTGCTGGGCTCCCCCAGCCTCGGTTTCCCCATCTGGAAGCGAGTGGCAACCTCATCACTTGGCTGGAAGGCCTGCTGGTCCCACAAGCCGATGCCAAGGGCCCCCTACAGACTCAGGGAGGCCTGAGCATCCACGTGTGTCCCAGGCGCCCCCACGTTCTGGTGCCTGGTGGGTTTGGAAGTCACTGGTGGAAGAGCCAGAGGCCCGGCTGGGCTCAAGGGTGCTGGGCTCGGCTTCTCTTTGGCTCCTAAAGGAGCACCGGGCATCTAAGGTGAATGCAGTGGACAGAAGCCTTCATGAGGCTTTGCTCTGTGCCCTGCGCCCTGCACGGGTCGGGGCTAGGGGCTTGAGGGGTGGCGGGGGGAAGGTTGGCAGGGGGACAGCGCAAGAGGAACAGGAAAATAGGAGTCTGAACCTTGGTGCAGGACGTGTGGTCCAGATGGCAGCTGCACGGGGGTCTTCTGCCCGAGGAAGGTGGTTGTGGGGAGTGGGTTCCATGGGGGGAGGCAGGTGGAGGCTGGCATCTGGCTGGGCCACCAGGTGTTTCCTGCAACCCAGCCCCAACACCAGCCCATCGGGTCTTTCTGCTCCGGAGACAACCAGAGCTCCTAAAGCCGCTGGCTCCCCTGCCCAGCCTCCTCCCCAGACGCCAGGGGTGGGGGCGGGGGCACACAGACGGGCCCCATCTCACAGCCTGTCCCTATAAAAACCGAGGGTGGGGACAGGGAAGCAAAGCCGTTTATAAAGCTTTAAAACCATTTATGGTCCCAGGGGGCAGATGAACAATTCAGCGCGATCCCGGCCAAACCGTCTTGGCTGGCAGGGTGGTGAAGACTTTAGGGGAGGAACCTTACCAGGCTGTCCCTGGGTCTGCCAGTGCCTCTCTGCTCTGCCTTTGCTTTGCTATCCCTCCTCCCACAGCCATCCCCTTCCTCCGGCAGCCGAGCCAGTCCCTCCTTCCAGGGAGCCCCCTGGGGTCACCCCAGGGCAGGTCACCTTTTAGCAGCCCTGACCCCCAGAGCCCTCCTTTGGTCTCCTGGGCCCTCAGCATTGCCATGCTTGGGACACAGGTCCCTAGGGGCCACCAGGGCAGCCCGATCTCCTCCAGGCTCCCGGGGAAGCATCACCCGACGAGCCCACAGCTCTCTGCTCTGCCCGCCCTGGGGGATGCCATCTTGCTGTACGGCCCAGATCCGTGGCTGACGCTGTTTTACCTTTGCAATCCTCAACGTCTGCCCTGCGTGTCCATCGCCCCAGCCCCTGGCAGGCTGGGCTGGTTAAGACACAAACTTAGATGTTTCACGTCCAGAGCTACAGAAATTGGCATCTAAACCCGAGCATACCCGTATTACAGGATAAGGAAACTGAGGCCCAGAGAGAGGCCTCTGACCCAGGGTGACCAGCACGTACACGGCAGGACTTTTCTCACTTGCCCCCTACCCCCATGTTGGGCAGGATGAGGGCTTCTTGGGCTCGTCACCGTGGTGTCTGGCTGGACAGCTCCCCAGGCGCGGGAAGGAAGTCTGAAAGGCCAGCCAGAAGGGCAGGTGTGAGAGTCGGAGAAGTGCACGTCTGACAGCCTTTCTTCCACTAATGCACTGTGTGAGGTCATGGATGAGCCACGTCCGCTCCCCGTCGCTGGCCTCGGCCTCCCTGTCCCCAGCCTCCACTACTAAGTAGAGGAGTGGGACATCCCAGCCCTGGCATTCCCAGGATCGAGAAGTTCAAGAAGACTTCCTGGAGGAGGTGGCAGCAAGCTCTGGGTCTTGGAAGGGCGTCCTGGGGATGGACACCACCAGGACAGAGGGTGGCAGGAGGATGGGGCCGAGGGAGGCCATGTCCCTCAGAGGGGGTGTTTGGAGTTAACTGTGGACTGATGACAGGCGCGGGCTGAAGCAGACCCGCCAGCCGTGTGCACGTCTGCTGGCCGGGCCTGGCCCCGGGACTGGCGCCCGCCGCGGGTGTTGCTGCCCTCGGCATGCGTATACAGCAGAGCGAGACGGAGACGCTCCAGCTGGACGTGGCCCCGGTGTTGGAGCCGTGGCTGCTGACAGCCCTGGGCGCTGGGCCTGTGCCGGCACCCTTCCCATCACGCCGCCAGGCTGCCTGCCGCTGGAGGGACCCCGAGAGCCAGGCCGAGCAAGGGGCCTCCGGGATCTCAGACGCTGGAGAGGGGCGCTGTGGCCACCACGGCCACTCCCCCAACGTCCTCCCGGACCTGACAGAGCAGTTAGAGCTGGGGAGGGACACCTGTGTTAACAGTAGTAACCGGAGCACGGTACACCGGCCCCTGGCAGGACCCTTGATGTCATCGCCGGACCCAGGAGAGAACTGAGGCACGACTAGCAGGAGGGGGACCCAGGCTGGCTTTCGGGCGTCTGCGGGGTGCTGGGGCCTGGGGACGCTGGACTGCCCAGCAGAGCTTCAATCCCTGCACGACGTCTCTGGATGCTTGCGAGCTGAGTAAGTGCCCTCAGTGACCAAGCAGGAGCGAAATTATCTTCTGGGACATAAAGAACAGAAACTTAGGCAAGGTGACACAGTCACACAGTGAGTCACTGTGCACATGCGGGGAGGGAAACGCACTTCCGCTGGTCGGGGCCGCAGCCTGGCTGTCTCTGGGCACCGGCGTGCTTCCGCTCCCCCTGGCCAGGGCCAGCTCCTCGGGTGGCCTGCGTGTGTGGCTGAGGGCACCTGTCTCTCTGCCTTGGGTTGGATGACCAACAGGGACAGGCCAGGGCTGGGTCCCGGGCCCGTTTTTTGGGTGAGAGAGAAGGACTGGCTCAGCCTGGGACACACGTCCACGGCGACCCCAGCGAGTTACGGCCAGAGGGCTGGCAGGCGGGATACAAATACACTGCCAAGGGACTGGCTTGGCGAGGAGAGCAGGGGCTGGGTAGTGCCCAGAAACCCGCAGGCTACAGGGCTTCGCATGGTAGGGGACAATGGGCACCCAGCTCAGCCCCAAAATGTGATGATATGGCAGGTCTGACCTCTGCCTGGGCCCCAGAACTACTAGCTGGGACCCCCGCCAGCCCTGGTTTACTCATCTTCAAATGTGGGAACCACTACACCCGCGCAGGGTCTCCCAGGGGGTCCCACCTGGCAGGTGCTGGGCAGGACGGTGCAGAGGCCATTGCCCTTTGGAAGGCCCTGGATTCTGGGCGGCGGGCCGGAATGGTGCGCACCATCCCACCTGGACGGGGTGCTGGGGTTTGGCTGGATCGCCGGAAATGGCACTGCTCATCTCCGAACCTGACCTCGCGTCTGCAAAGTCAGGGTCCCAGGGCCTGCTCGGCCCTCCTACGGTGCCATGGACACTACGGATGGCCGCCTGGGGTCCATTCCCCTGCTGCTTCCTGGCCACTTTGGGACAAGGATGAGGAGGGCTGTGGTGCCCTGGGAGCCCCGCAGGAGGGCAGGGTACAGGGGAGTTGGGCCAGCAGCTGTCAGCTGTGCTTTGCCTCACCTCAGGGAAAAGCGTGAAATGCATCTGGACAGCAGGCCTGGCCCCCACCCAGCACCCCCCAGCCGCCTCGCCCGCACACCCAGCTCCCTGGATCCAGCCCCAGGTCGGCCTGCACCCTTGGCAGGGCCAGCAGGCCAGCTGGTCTCAGCCGGCTGGGGGGCCAAGGTGGGTGGGAGCTGCCCGGCAGGGTGCCCAGGAATGCGGGGGTCCCCGGGGCTCCTGCTTTGTCTGTTGTGGCCTGCACTCTGTCTTCCTGACTTGGGCCCTGTCTGCACCTCTGTCTGCGTTTGGAGCCGTCTGTGAGTCTGGGTCTCGTTGTCTCATCACTTTGCGTCTGTCCAGATCTGCCTTACTGTCTGTCTGTCCAGAGTCTGGGTTCCCACCCCAGCCTAGACTCTCCTTGTCAGTGCAGGGCTGTGCTCCCCGCCATCTGTGGATGGGGTGCCAGCCCCCTCCCCAGCTAACTGGAGAGTCTGCAGGGAAACCCCTGCCCTTTCCCCCTTGCCGCACCCCTTCCTCCACTGTTGCCCCGGTGCAGGGGCCCAGCCCCTCCCTTCCCATGCACCAACTGCTCAGATCTTGAGTCTCCGAATGAAAATCCCATGTCAAATCTCACACATTCCTGGAAGGGGAAGAATGGGCCCAGATTCCAGCAAGTCTTTGGCAAGGTTTATCCAAAAACTTTAGAAACGTGCACGTCATAAAGCTCTTCGTTGCACGTTCCTGTAATCGTAAAAAGGAGGAAATAATGGAAACGGTGCCCTGTAGAGCCTGGCTGAGGAAGCTCAGCTTCCCCAGGCTACAGAGCACGACGGAGCCCAGAAAAGCAGCCAGGCTCCACAAGGGTCCCTGGGGGTGCTCCTTGTGTCCAGGCCGCATGTGGTCCATGCAGGGATAGGCGGCCTGGGGAGGCGGTGAAGGGGTGGGAAGTATATGCAGAATGCCATTCTGGCTTAAGAGAAGGAAAGAAGGATATATTCGCTTGTATTTTTAGAAAGAAGCTATGGGCAGTAAACCTAGAACTAAGCAAAATTGTTCCTTCTGGGACAGATCAGGGGGGAGCCAGGAAGGGTGACCTCTCCAAATGCACCTGGTTTTAAGCTTTTGACTTTGGACCCAAATGTTCTCTACCATTACAAGGCAGAGACTATATCTATTAAGAGGAAAAAACCTAAGAACTCATTGGAATAAATGAGTCTGAGTATCGAGTTGGAAAAGCCATCCTAGGAGTTACTTCGAGTGACTTTGAGACAGTCTTTTTACCATCCACCCCTAGGGGGTAAGAACAAAAAAGAGTAACACAATAAGTACCATGTTCCATTCAATAGATGTGTTAGTAAAAATATTGGTAATGTTATTTTTAAATTATTGTATATAGTAGGGAAAAATAAATAAGGAATAAAGTCAACATAGATTCATGTTTTATTTTCCTCTTCCTAAAACATATGTATGTATGTATATACATACATACATACACATACATACACATACACACATACACACACATACACATACATACACACATACATATGCATACATATGCATACACACATACATACATACACATACATACACATACATATATATACACATACATACACATACACACATACACATACACACATACACATACATATACATACATATACATACACACATACACACACACATACATACATATACCTACACACACATATACATGTATGTATGTGTGTATGCATATGTATGCATACACATACATACACATACATATATATACACATACATACACATACACACATACACATACACACATACACATACATATACATACATATACATACACACATACACACACACATACATACATATACCTACACACACATATACAT